>NC_137827.1:39871676-40101461 GCF_963921795.1 Nannobrachium achirus | reverse complement strand
GAGTGAGAGCTCATTCACCTTCAGGAGATACACAGGGATGTTGCTGAAGTCCACAGGCAACTTGAGCAGGAAGCGTGCAGAGAACTCTCCCGTCTGCAATGAGAGAGGCAGAGAGGGGAAGGGCATCACAGACCACACTAGGGCATTCACCAAATATTCGCATATTCGAATATCAAAGTCACTATTCGTCGTCGTTCACCAAAGTCGAATATTCGCCTTTTTTTTCTCTCTTTAAAAAAGACATAGTTTATAAAACTTGGCTAGATAGGAAGTCATAAGAATGAGTTGTCAATGCCCCTGGTAGATGACTTTGTTAATGCCCTATACCAGAGGTTCTCAAACCTTTTTAGGCCGTGACCCCCAAAATAAACATAATTTGAACTGGGGACCTCCACTCTGACAAGCACTTGGAATTGTAGGTGTTACATTTAATGTGACTCGGTTCCGCAGATAAATATTGTGAAAATAGCAGATCTACATGCTCACAACGCCTCGCAACGCGTTGTGAGCATGTAGATCGGCTATTTTCACAATGTTCGCCTCTTGCTTACTTAAATATTGACAGTTTTGCCAGTCCTGTCGAATATTCGACTATTCGAATACTTTGAGGTTGAATAATTTGAATTCTAAAATCACTATTCGTGAATGCCCTAGACCACACTGGCCAAGTCCTCACAACACACTGATTTCGGCCAGAAAGAAAAGTAACTTATTTTGGACATATGAGGTTTCCACCTGACAGAGACAATATAAATCAATGCCCCACTTTATCATACTACAGCGTCAGCCAAATGTAGTATATCACCGATCGATAAGCTGTTTTCACTATTTTAGAACCATTTGGAAGGTGAAAGTGGTTAAATCTGTCTATGGGTTTTAAAAATATTTAACCAACAGAAAAGCATGCACGTCAACTCTACTAAATAATGTAGTTAGACTAAATAATAACTACATTGTGTCCATTGGGAATACGGTTCTTTATCCCCCCCCCCCCCCCCCCCCCCCCATATTCCTAAACATTTTTTGGACATACAAGGTTTCCCCGTCTGACGGCGATGATAAACGCAAAACACAGATCAGGCAGAGATAACAACATGGCCAATGCACAGAATGCTTGCACGGATGAACATGAACAAAGATAGCTTCTCCATAAGGGCCTTCCAGACATGAAAAGGGCAGACAAAAGATCCTATCATATCGTAGCTGTCGGGGAAGAAATCTCTCATCTCCATATGCAAAAGTTGTGTTTTTTGGAGCGGTGTGTGTAACACAGCAGCTCCGCTATAGGCAGTAATGTGTGTCTGTCCTCACTAGTACGAGTGTGTCTGTCCTCACTAGTACAAGTCTGTCCAGTCAAGTTTGAAGAGGATCTGCACATGCGCGATTTTACCCCCCCCCCCCCCCACACACACACACACACACACACACACACACACACACACACACACACACACACACACACACACACACACACACACACACACACACACACACCACACACACACACACACACACACACACACACACACACACAGCAGTTACACAACATTTCGGGACCTATCGAATTGAGTTCCCCTCCGCCCGGTTGCATGGAGGCTGATGGGATACTGCAACATACTGCGTTATATAGATCTAAGACACAGAATTCAGATATCTAGAACACATAGAATCTAAAACTTAGACCTGGAACTGCTTAAATTCACCGCTCCACTTCGAACGAGGTTTGATTTTTTGTAAATGAAAGCCCTACTTGATCATACTACAGCGACACAGCGTCACACAAAAGCATCAAAAGTAGCAGATCCATAAGCTTGTAGATCTGCTACTTTTGGTGCTTTCGAATTTGAATCCTGAAAACTAACTGTTTTGGACATATGAGGTTTCCACATGACAGAGATGATATGATAGTACAGTGGTTCTCAACCTTTTCAGGTCGCAAACCCCCAAAATAATCATATTTTAACTGGTACTCCCCACTCTGACGAGCACTAAGAGTTGAGAATAACATTTTGTATAACACGCCTTGCGACTTGTGAGGCGTTGTGAGCATATAGATCGGCTATTTTCACAATTTCTGCCTTTAATATTTGACAATTTGGCCAATGATTAATTTAATTTAATTTTAAAGGTATTAAAAAGTCCTTAAATTTTCACTTTAGAAATGTGCAGAAACCCTCTAGTCTATACACTTAAATGTTATGTTGGTTGGTTTACTGGGACCCCCCAAAATAATTGTAACCACTGTGATAGTACACGGTCTTGAGTGCTTCAGTGATTTTCTAGGCCGACAAACAAAAAAACAAAAAAAAAATCTGCTTGCCACAATGCTGTTTGCCCAAAAACCGCACATCCTTACCACATCCTTTCTCGTTCGATTTCATCTGCAAAAGAACACAGTGTTTCGTTCCCACTTACGAAACTAACCACTTGAACTTCTTTCCCAATTGCATAATCGGTGTTTTGTACTAAAGACCTGATGCTCTATGATTGTGTTTTTCCATTGCAAATGCATCCTTGTTCCATTCCAGCCAAACCCCGTGCAGTACTGGCAGTACTGGGGGAAGCCAGGTACCCAGTGGTGAATTTGTGTATGGATGAAATGCAAAGCTGAGCGCGGCTTGAAACCAACCTGCATGCTCAGTAAACCTTGGATAAGCGATGCCAGACCGAAGGCATTTTATTTTCATTTTTTGCAATGGCAGAATCTTTACAGCTTCTTTAATTACTAATCAGATAAATGTCGAGACACCAATTAGATCAGGAGAGAGAACTCATACCGTATACACAGGATAAACAAGGGAAATTGGAAATGATAAAACAAACAAAACTAAAAATGTGCAGACATAATTGGAACTGGAACATTATAAGATGGAGGCAGACAAATTATCTTTGAGGAGAACAAACACACAAACACTATCTTAACCTGTCATGTCCACCCTTTTATCTAAATTACTTGTTGGCATAGGGATAATCCTGCAAACATAGCATGGCATGCCAAAAAGGGACAAATGCAGCGTATTCATGTATAATTATGAATTCATTTTGAGCTGTCCAGCACAGGGCCTGCAGTTTAGTAGACCCTGCACTGTGTAGTTCTTCTACTCCTACTAGTAAAGAGTATGCAGAGCTAAATAATACGATTCTGTACCTCACAATAGTATTTATAATCATATTATTGACTGGATTAATAACATAGATTAAAATCCTTGGTTGCAACAGATCAGGACTTAAAGGGATATTCCACTTTCAGAAAAACTTTTGGTCATTTTATCGTCTAATCAGGCTTTTATGAACACCCTGAACAGTTTTTAAGTAGTTTGATTCAGTATTTAGATATTTGATGTAAATGTTACCAGGCCCTCCTCCTCCTGGGCCTCTCCCCACACTCTAATACGTGAGCAGATCGTGTTTTTTCGAGACGTTTTTTCATTTATTTGTAATAATTCTTTGGGGAAATTGAAAAAATTAAATACAAAAATTAATTATTAAAAATAAATGAAAAGAGTTATCGAAAAAAACACGGCCTGCTCACGTATTAGGAGAGGATTTTGAGTCACCAGAAAAAAATATGGGTGTTTTTAATTAATCTATCATGGTTAAAATGGAGTTTGAAGTTACAATGGGTGTGTATGTGGAGAGGCCCTGGGCCTGAGGGCCTGGTAACATTCACATCAATATCTAAATATTGAATCAAGCAAATCAAAAACTGTTCAGGGTGTTCATAAAAGCCTGATTAGACGATAAAATGACCAAAAGTTTTTCTGAAAGTGGAATATCCCTTTAAATGGAAACAAGTCCCCAGGACTTTTTAGTGTCATCCTTTTAGCCTAAATATCTGACATTACCTTGTGCTGTTTACATTTCTGACCAATGAAGTATTCAATCACTTAATCAATCAAAGACCAAGCCAATATTAACGCTTTTGTTGCTATCAATTAAATCTCTTTGAAGGTCCGCGATGCCATGGTCTCCATAGACTTCCATGTAATTCATAGTGCACGGATCATGCACTCCCATGCCTAGATCACAGCTTTCAAACAAAAAAATCTGCTTGGAAATCCGTTCAGGCATTCATGAGATATCAGCCATTATGTTTTTATTATGTAAACAAACATGGCTGCCATGTTTGAAAGATGGGGCTGTTATGGGGGTTAAACATGCAATTTCGCGATCGCGATCATGCCTAATACATTTTTTGAGGTTTGTTCAAAAACGGCCCAAACTTGGGAAACTCTGGGTTGGCACAGGTAGGGTACCAAAACAAACTCGGGAAACTCGGGATTGGCACCAAACAGGTTAAATCGTAAGCACTGACAGCACTCACCACAAAAAAAACTACAACACAGAAAACCCTAGGAGAGGATGTCTATTCTGAACGAAATACGCACAAGCAAGCGTCATCGTGTACGAGGGGGTTTGGCTTGTCTCTCCTGGCACGGTGAAAATGTTTTGGATGAAGAACAGTTTTAGACGCTGTGTGTTCCATACCCAGCTGTTTTTGCGGCCGGCATAGATCTCCATGTTGCGTCCGTAGTTGGGGTCCTCCAGCAGGCTGTCGTACTCAAAGAGCAGCCTGGAGCTGTCGCGCAGACGCTGGCACTGGTACTGGTGGTACTGCTGGATCATCTCCTTCACCAGCTGGAGCAGGCACTCCGGGTCAGCAGAATCCCACTGGACCAAGTGCTGCGGAAGGAAGGAACCACAATGTGAAGAACACACGTAACGTCATTACTGAGGCTGATTCTACAAATGCATTTTAACTCATTGATTGCCCTTTTCAAGATGGCCGCCAAGTACCAGGATGCCACGTTCCTAAATTTCTAGTGCACGGATACATTTTTAGTGCACGGATCGTGCACGCCCATGCCTAGATAATGCACCATATGTGTAGTACTTTTTAACAGCTTTCAAACATAAAAATACGCTTGGAAATCCGTTCAGGCATTCATGAGATAGAAGCCTTCAAAGTCAGACAAAACAAACATTTTGCCATTTTGAAAGATGTGTTTGTTATGGGGCTAAACATGCAATTTCGCGATTGCGATCATGCCTAATACATTTAAGGCATTTTTGGAATTTTTTTATAATTTTTTTTTTTTTTTTTTTTCAAAATAGCTGCCAACTCGGGAAACTCGGGCTGTGGCAGCCTGGGACTACTGTAATAACTCGGGAACTCGGGCCTTGGCAATCAATGAGTTAAATCAGTTAGTTCTCACACTTTCAAGATAAAAAAAAAAAAAACAGCAGATGGACAAGCTTTTTGTGATGCTCTCCCTGTTTTTTATTTTTTAAGATTTGTTTTGGGGCTTTTTATGCCTTAATTTGATAGGACAGTAGACTGACAGGAAATGGGGAGAGAGATGGGGAATGACATATGGCAAAGGTCGTCCGGATCGGGAATCGAACCGGCGACGCCAGCAGTCATCATAGCCTAGTATGTGGTATGCGCCTTGACCACTCGGCCAGCGGGCACCCCATGCTCTCCCTGTTTTAATGGGTTAAGAAATTAAGTTAATACAATTCTGTGAAGTTTTTTAGTGGCATTCATTTAGTCAGGCAGTAGCCAATCTCCGGCCTTTCATCTAGAAAAAAAAATCGGTTGAATTAGATTAGAATTAGATTACACACACCCAAAGTGAATTTGAAAACTCGACCAATGATGAAAAACTCCCATACTTACTGGGAGAAATACAACAATGCGCGAACACAGCAGCAAGATTTGTGAACTGTTGTGACAAAAGAAGGCTAGAACCACAACCACCCTAAGGACTACAAACCATGGATTGACATCTAGACCTACTGCACATACAGTATGAAACAGAGCTGATACCTTTAAATGCATTTGGAGGAAAATAATGCTGCTATTTGTACCCTGTATATATATAAAATGTCACAATGCGACATAGCTCTGAGTGTTTACACAATGCTGTACCCCCTCCAACTGTATATATGTTCCCCACTTTCAACTGTTTTTATTGTATTTGTGATACTTGTTTTGGCAATGTAAACGTATGTTTTCTCATGCCAATAAAGCTCCTTTGAATTGAAATTGAATTGAATTACGATGCTTAAGTGACTTTTCTCGTTTGCCCAAATTAGAGGCTTAATTTGGCAAATTACATGTTGGAATGGAAATGAAATGAGAAACAACGGGAGGCACGCTGGTGAGAGAAATATTTACACTGGCGATGGAGAACAAACAAGGTTTTCAGGGGGTAACGGCCAAATCTCAGCATAATGCTTCCCCGTCGCCAAACCAGAGGAAGATGGCTGTGCCAGTTTGCCAAAGGATGTCCTGTTGCACCACAGCATGAGGGCAGGATGGCATCCTGATTCCACCACCATCACATCTCTGGCTTTTTACGTCACGCTAAATCACTACTCCCATTTGATATGATTCCTCATCTCTCGGACCCCAATTTACACTGTAAAATGCTGTATGTTAACTTAAAGCCTCACTACGGTACAGTATGTACCCTTTAATTTAATTATAAAAAAAGCAATTTGGTCCAATCTATATGGTAGAGTAATGTAACTTATACAATTGGGGTGGTTGTATTTTGTCTCCCTCCTTTTCTATTGAAACATTTAGAATGTGTCAAAGGTCATGTCTCAAGGTAAAATCACACCCGTCTGAACTGAGCGGTGGAGGACTGCGCACCTTGAGGTACATGCGGGGGTTGAGGTATATGTAGTAGAGGTAAAACTATTGGAAATACTCAAGTACAAATACCTTAAAATGATCTGATCCAACTCTCTAAAGGGCTAGTTAAATTTCTATGTATGTGTGTGTGTGTGTGGGGGGGGTGGGTGTGCGCGTGTGCGACTGTGCGTGTGTGCGTGTGTGTGTGTGTGTGTGTGTGTGTGTGTGTGTGTGTGCCTGGCCTGAACAACAGCGCCCCTCCCTTAACATGTGTGGTCAGAAAAGGTACTGCAGGCTACATACAGACAGACAGACAGACAGACACGCACGCATACACACACGGCCACGTATAGGAGACGGTGTAACCACCGCTCAAAAATGTCTAAGTCTGGTTCAAATCCAGTACAGGGTAGACGAGGAAAGTTACATAGCGCTGCTTTTGTACACTCTCAGAGTAACAGACCCATAAACGGTCCATTTGGGTCTTATTCCTGACTATCAATCATTTAGCTGGGGACCCCCTGGAACCCGCTCAATGACCCCAGATGCTCCCCAGCCCAGGACCCACGCTGAGAACACAGCATGCTAAACGATAATTAAGCTGTCTGTTTGCTATGAGCGAGTGACATATGGAATGATACATAGAGCCTAGCGCTACCCCGCCCGGATCAGCTCTTAACCCATTTAGGCCTAAAAGTATTGAATGCTTTAACCAGTGAAAAATAGCAGATATACAAGCTCACAGCACGCTGCGAGCTTGTAGATCTGCTATTTTTGAAAAAGTCATGAAAATGTGTGCAAAACTTGAATATATGTATTTTCAAAGCGAACGTTTGTAACTCAAATTTTGCTTCTGGGTGGTCCCTGGAACTAAATATTTTGAGATGCGGGTCCGTGGCCAAATAAATATCATTTTGGGGGTCCTTCACATGAAAAGGTTTGAGAACCACTGACATAGTAGTCTCTCAAGAACAGACTAACTGATCTCCATTTAAGTGAAAAGGACCTTTTCTTTGACGATGGCTGGCCAGATTGCTGACATAGAAACATAGGGTTTTTCAAAAAACCTTAGAAGGACTCAAAAGACACTTATAGAATCGGGTCAAAATTCTAATTTGCACGATTTAAAAAAAATAGCAGATCTACAAGCTCGCAGCGCGGCACTCGGTGCCGCGCTGTGAGCTTGTATATCTGCTATTTTTCAATAGTTAAATCATAAAATAATGATACACAAAATATGTACCTGTTCTAAATGGGTTAATACAGCTGGGATTGCGGTGCAACGATTTTTTTGGACAGATATCAAAGCTGTAGAGGTCTACCGCCCCGCTGCAGCATAAAGGATACAGTAATTACTGTATAGCATTTCTATACAAAAGCGATTCAGCTGTCGACTCTCTGTGGCCCACTTGCGATAACTCTCCTCCCACAGAGCTGATTTGCATGGCCGGTGCCAAACAACATTGACCCCCACCGGCTGAGGCCAAGGAACCAGTATGCAAATCCACCGCGCGGAAACCACAATTGTGTGTGCAGCCACCTGTCACGTATCGTATAAGCTACGCCGACGATAAAAAAAAGCAACATTTTCCACCAACCCGATTCCACTAAACTGAGGGAAGTGTGCCCGTTGATGCGTGCAGAGTAAAGAAAATAGAGCTCAATATTAATGCGAGAGCGGAAACCAGTGTGGAGTACAAGAACATAGTGCTCATTATTAATGTGAGCGTGGAAACCACAATTGTGTGCAGCCACCTGTCACGTATCGTAGGATACGCCGACAACCAAAAAAAACAACATTTTCCACCAACCAAATTCCACTAAAACGAGGGAAGTGTGTGCCCATTGATGCATGCGGAACAAGACAAAATTGTGCTCAATATTAATGTGAGCGATGCTGTGCAAAAGCAAATATCAGGAAAACATGTCGGGTTAGCAGAGAGACAAATACATGACTGAACTACTGAGCATGAATACTGCCTATGTGGTGTTGCAGGAAAGCCACGGAAAGAAAGCGTAGTGCATGCACGCGAGCGGATACCGGAGGAAAACACAACTGATCTAATGAGTTGTTTGGACGTGGTCATGCCCGTGCTTTTGTTATTTCAAACAGGTTTCATGTTCCTCGAGTGAATCCCTTAGAGATGGCAAATTCAATGGAATTGGCACCTATCATTTTCATTTTTATTTTTGTAGGAAGGAACCATTGTTCCACTGATTGCACTGGCATGATTTCGTACAGTAAATCTTCTAGGCTCTGGGGGAGACTAGAATCGAACTGGGGACCCTCCGTGTTCTAATGACGGTTTCTCTACCCCTGAGCCACTGCCCTCTCTCTCTCTCTCTCTTTCTCTCTCTCTCTGTGGAACAATGGTTCCTTCCTTCAAAAATAAAATGATAGGTGCCAATTCCATTGAATTTGCCATCTCTAAGGGGTTCTCTTGAGGAACATGAAATCTGTTTGAAATAACAAAAGCACGGGCATGACCAAGTCCAACTCCAAACAACTCATTCTAGGCTCCTTGTGTCAAGGGGCCTTGAGCAAGACTCTGAACCCCTAGCTCCCGATGAGCAGGTTGGTGCCTTGCATGGTTTCCTCTGCCATTGGTGTGTGAATGTGTGTGTGAATGGGTGAATGTAATGCACAATCCCTTGGATAAAGGTGCTATATAAATGCACCATTTACCATTTTAGAGAGAGAGAGAGAGAGATAGAGAGATAGAGAGAGAGACAGACAGACAGACAGACAGACAGACAGACAGACAGACAGACAGACAGACAGACAGACAGACAGACAGACAGACAGACAGACAGACAGACAGAAAGATAATTGAATATACAACTGGAAAACATTCTAGTGTATTGCCGGCTGGAATGCAGGATTAACGAGAGAACACTGGAGAGAAAATCATTCGCAAATCAAATTGATTTAGGAGGGTCCACTTGTGCTTGTCAGAAGCCCCCACAGCCCCCAGAAGTGAAAGGGAACCCTGTTTCCCTGACTCACTGTTGTAACTAACTGACGCAAAAGCCAGTGGAGAGAGAGAGAGAGAGAGAGAGAGACAGACAGACAGACAGACAGACAGACAGACAGACAGACAGACAGACAGACAGACAGACAGACAGACAGACAGACAGACAGACAGACAGACAGACAGACAGACAGACAGACAGACAGACAGAAAGATAATTGAATATACAACTGGAAAACATTCTAGTGTATTGCCGGCTGGAATGCAGGATTAACGAGAGAACACTGGAGAGAAAATCATTCGCAAATCAAATTGATTTAGGAGGGTCCACTTGTGCTTGTCAGAAGCCCCCACAGCCCCCAGAAGTGAAAGGGAACCCTGTTTCCCTGACTCACTGTTGTAACTAACTGACGCAAAAGCCAGTGGATCAGACTGTGACTGGACAAAAAGAAATGTGACCTGATGACATAACTGCACTTCCACTGTGTAAATTGTGTGGCTGGCTTCTATTCCTGAGCAGTTTTTTTTCCTTTCTTACAATGCAGTGGTATTCTGTAGAGAAAGTGTTTAGTTTAAACAATTACAGGTCAGTGCAACAGCGAATTGTTCTGGATGTGTATGAGAGTGTGCGTGTGCGTGTGTGTGTGTGTGTGTGTGTGTGTGTGTGTGGGGGGGGGGGGGGGGGGGGGGGGAGGTGCAGGAAACAGTCTCTCCATTAATCCCCACGATATTAAGGTGGAATGACACAGGACATGTCTTCGCCTCGCGTCAACTTGTCTGCCCGTCTGTCTTTGTCTGTCTGGCTGCACATATCAGCCCCAAGGAGAAAGCATTCATTGTTTTGTAACGAATCGCATAACCAACTCCCCCTTTGCCACGAGAGAGAGAGAGAGGGAAGGGGGGGGCAAGGGCAAGAGCAGGCTATACAGAGCTGGTGACCTCATCGTCCTGCTCCACCAGTGGTTACCAGCAATGCCGGGATTCCCGAAATGAGGGGGCGACACAAACAAGGACGGGCATTGTCCAAAAGAGGCAGCCAGCGCTCCGGGGCAGGAGCTGAAACCGAAGAGAGAGAGAGAGGGAGAGAGAGAGAGAGAGAGAGATGGAGGAAGTGCTATGTCAGGTCTGTGACACAGAACATAACGGAGAAGGAGGAGAGGAGAGGAGAGGAGAGGAAGATATGGAGGTCAAGGCAACTGGAAGCGGGCTGTGTGTTGGATGTTGGCCCAAATGGACTTACAATTCTTACTGATGTTGCGCAAAGAAAACAGACGATCTACAAGCTCACAGCGCGCTGCATTGCGAGCTTGTAGACGACACCAGTGCACGACTGCAGAAAGTATGAATCGTGAATACTCTAACTCGGCGGTCTTCAACGTTTTCAGGCCAAGGACCCCTTAGTTGAGATAGAGATGAAGCAGGGACCCCCACAACCTTATCACAGATTCCATATAATTAGTTTCATTGTTTGACAGCACACTCATCAGTGTGTTTTGAATTCATGTCAATTTGTGTTTTCAGATACGTATTTAATCACTTGAATCGTCAATACATAACTTGACATTTCACTCTGTACTTAGTCTGCCTTTATCCCCTCTACACCAACCGTCTTTGGAAATAGCAGATCACAAGCTTGTAGATCTGCTCACAAGCTCACAAGCTTGTGAGCTTGTAGATCTGCTATTTTTGGCTAAAGTTCTCAGAAGATGGACACAAGGATTAAAGTGGTTAAAGGAGAAAAAAGTTTCCATCACACAAAGATTTGGAGGACCCCCTGTAGTAACTCTGAGGACCCCCTAGGGATCCCGGACCCCCTGTTGAAGACCCATGCCATCTAACTTATTGCGACCGAAGGTCGCATATACTCTGAAGAATCGTGTCGCTTGAGTGTCCGAAGCCTCGTGACCGTCCTTCCGAAGCCTCTGTGATGTCAGTGTGATGTCAGCGAGTTGTGACATCACTTCCTGTACAGGGCAGCTACACGAAATGTGGATAACACTATATATGGAGATAGTCCAGTCCATCATGTCATATGGGACTACCGTCATAGAAAGTAGCCATTGTTAGGCCGGAGTCAATGGCTGTCTGTCTGACTGCCAAGTCTGCCATTGACTTGCAGCGCATGAACGCCGCACTGGAGCGTGAAAACCAACAGGCCTGATGGAAAATGATACATGGCCGCAGGCTTTGTGACGTCCCACATCTTATGTGCTGGGCATACTACTAACCGACGCCAAGGACCTCCAGAGGCCATACAAAGAGTATCTAACCCGAGGCCCCTTACTAAGTAGCATACATTTACAACATACCTTCTCCAAAAACATCAATATTGAAATCCATATGTATATGGATACATACATGTATTTTTATTAATAAAGGATAAAATAAAATAAAAATGCCATAGATGGGCATTCCCAAAAGCAAAATCCCTTTATGCCCATATATGGGGATTTCTGATGTCATCAATCTCTGGCCCTAACTAGCTCAAAAGCCTGCTTTACTCTGATTTACACCCTACCTTTCCAGATGATGACCTATTGGGTACACACTTATGTCCAAATATAGAAATCCCAAGGCATCAAACCTAAGCTTGGCTTTACTAATTAACATATGTTTCATGCCCATATATGGAGATCCCTGTCCCAATGTTATCAATATTAAGGACATATCTGGAAATGCCCATATTTGGTAATGTCCACATATGGGCATGTTTTGACATAACATAGTCAGGGAACTCCATGTATGGGCATAACATTGATTCTGTGAGTGTGCCATGATTCTGTGAGTGTGCTGAGCTCCTAGGGTTGATACCCTCACAAAAACATGAACAAACTCCCCCCAGAATGACAACAACTAGAATCGTCAGAGAAACGCTGTGGTTGGCCAGATTGTCAAGAATTGGCGCGACCTCGCCCTTTAGGGCGAGGTTGCATGTCACCCTGAGGTCGCATTCCACCCTTGGGTGTCTTACTAGTACAGTACCTACTGTCACAGTGATGCAGTTTATATGCACATGCATTTGATGAGACTTACCCTCACAGCAAGTTCAGTGTGCAAAATAAGCCAGTGATGGCAGCGTACAGTGTACACACATAACAGTTGCGAAGCGCGCAATTTGTCATGTACGCATTTTAAAAATACAGTCCATTTTCAATGAACAAAGTTATGCCGGAATGTTGCAACATAGCATTTGTGAAAGACACCAAGGGGGAGGGGGAGAGAATACGCTGCCCCAGCAGTTATGATCTATGAGGAGTGCAACGCCAAAACAAGTGTGCACATATTCTAATCTTGGTTCATTTTATATGCTCTGATGAGGGCTGTGTGCCAGATACAAGTACTGTCACTTTTAGTTGTTGGCGAATAATTGTCACACAAATAATTGCGATCAACGATTTAATTGTGTTTTCGGCACATGTATTCGGATCATGTGAATACAACTTTTTAATTTCTGTTTGTTTTTTAGGCTTCATAATCACAAGTTCCACAGGATGACAAACGACTAAAAGAGAAGTTACTGACACATTTAATCTAACTATTGATTTACGTCATGTCTGTCCGCCCTCTGTCTGCTCTGACGTCATAGTACCAGAATGCCCTGGACACGGAACACCATATATGGGCATAATTTGACGTCATAGTACTGAGAGCACAGACTGGCCTGGACACTGAACACCATATATGAGCATAAACGGTTGAAACAGTGCCCACATTTCTGACATCACTGATACCGCCACCTGTACTGCACATCCGTTACCACCATGGTAGCAGCCGCATGCTGAAACAATGCCCACATTTGGAGATGACATCACTGATACGTCTGGGTTGTCCAACATTACTTCTGAGACTCCTACATTCAATCCCTCATATACTCTGAACACCCGGACTAGTAATATTATACTTTCAATAGCGGAAATAGCTGATCTACAAGCTTACAACATAGCTTGTAGACCTACTGTTTCTGCTATTTTTGGAAAACGTTTGAAAATGCATAAACATTTTTCAATATAGAAACAATTATGACGATTATGCAAAAATAATTGACAAAGACAGGCCTAGCTACAGTTTAATTGCAACCGTATAGGTTGCATTTACTATGAAAACCTGCAGCTCCCGTGCGGCAGTCAGTCAGTCACACCTCATGTCACGCTCCATATATGGCCAAGACAGAAACACATGGATCTCCATATGTGGAGCTGATCTCCATTTATGAAGCGCGACCTCGCCCTTAGGGTGACTTACTGGTATATAGCTTTTTGTTTTGTTCTGCTTTTGGAGTAATAATAACTCCTGTGCTCGGGCGGCGCATGGGTAAAGTTCTTGTCTACCACTGTGGACTAGACTATATAGGGCAGGCTTCCCCAATAGGGACTGGACTGTCTGGCCCACACCAACCCCACTAATAATGGTGGTATAAGAGCAGCAACAACACTAGTATATCGTCGTTGTCGCGTGGAAATCTCGTATCTCCAAATTTGTACGTTCTTTCGCAAATCATACAAGGCCGTCGCACAAAAGTAGTGAAAACAGTCGATAGGTGCAAGGCGTTGTGTGCTTGTAGATCGGCTGTTTTCACTAGTTAAAATATTTTTTAAATTGATAAATGCAAAACGAACTGTTTTGGACATACAAGATTTTCACCCGACAACGACGATATCTGAACAGTCGCTGGAGTAGCGGGAACGCCACCGTCGCTCCCTGCAATGTTGTGGCCCTCGGCTTGGTACCCTAGACATAATTCTGCCCTTGAGGAAAACTAAATGGGGAACCCTGATATAGGGTTTGAAACCTCCGCGGTGGCTTGGATGAGCCAAAAAACGCAATGGAGGAGGACTAGGACACACAATGCACCATCAAAGAACTGCAATTGAAATAAATTGGAAGCCAGGGAGAAAAACAGCCCCATCTTCCACAAACCACAAAATCCATCACATCTGCCTGTGCTCTCGATCAAGCTGAGTGGATGAAATACTTGTGTCAGTGCTGCATTACTTTCACCACAGGGGGTGAAATGCAATGGCCTTATCAATGCCCTCACTGATATTTCCTGGCTCCGTTTGGACCTTTAATCCAATTATTGTCACAGTAGGACACCCTGGTTAAACCTGTGTGTCAAATGATTAAGCCTGAACTTGGCTTTTGATTAAAAAAATATATACCTGACAGCACATACAGTATACAGTAGATAAAACAGTGTTGCATTCCGGTGCCTAAAGTAAGATATGCGCATGAGATGCCTTTCTTAATGGCATTAACTAAACATAGTATCGTAATAATATCAACGTTAAAACCGCGTAAGAGTGGATTAACAGTTTTAAGTGTCCAAGCCAATTCAGAGTATAAAAGGGTCAAAATAACAGCAGAGGGTATTCTGAATATAATAGGTTATTTAGACTACAGAGATGCAAAAAGGAAAGAGGCCATTTCCACTTGTGAGGCGATGTTCTACAAATTAGAAATACGGTTCTTTTTGACAAAGGTCAATGCTTTCAACAAAAGGGTAGCTATCTAAGCACTTTGTACAGTTCAGTTCACAGTAAAAATCATTGTTAGCTGAACTCTGAAGGTCTACAAAGGAAACCAAATGTAAATGTTAGATATTTGTTATATTACAGTATATACAACCAGTAAGACTCCCTAATCGGGAGATAAGCGACCGTTGGTCGCTTATCTCCATAAATAGGCCAAAAAGTAGTTTGTGCAAAATCGTCCTGATGGTGGCGCTAGATGGGACAGATGCGTTGTGATTACATGACTGTAGAGATACTGTGTACTGGTGTGCATGATTTTAGGGCAAAATCTGTAGGAGCAGGGTGACTGTAGAGATACTGTGTAGTGGTTTGTGTGATTTTAGGGCAAATTCTGTAGGAGCAGTGTCCAAAAATGTGTTTTTTAAAAATCAGCCAGATGGTGGCGCTAAACAAAGAGTTAAGTAAAAACTAACCTTTGTGGTATGTTCTTGCAAAAGTCTCATTTCTTCTAGAAGTCTTCAAATCTTGTGTGTTGTCTTCATTGAGTTTGGGAGAAATGCCAATACTAGCATGCAAGATGCAAGCTCTCCTGCTAAAAGTAGACACACCCACAGGCAGATCTTGATAGTGGACCCAGGTCTGTTTATTTAAGCATGGAGGCTCATCCTTCCTGGACTCCCTGGTGTGAAGGGGTGTGTGTGTGTGTGTGTGTGTGTGTGTGTGTGTGTGTGTGTGTGTGTGTGTGTGTGTGTGTGTGTGTGTGTGTGTGTGTGTGTGTGAGAGAGAGAGGACAGTGGCAACATTCCTTGCCACTTGGCAGGTCACACATTATGTACATTATGTTTGAGAGAGAGAGAGAGTGTGTGTGTGTGTGTGTGTGTGTGTGTGTGTGTGTGTGTGTGTGTGTGTGTGTGTGTGTGTGTGTGTGACACAGAGAGAGCAGCCCCGTTGGGGTGGTCATTTGGTCATTTTTGCACATTTGGTAATTTTTTACACCTGGGGGTCCCCCAGGGACCTGGGGGTCCCCGAAACTCCGGGGGTCCTTGGAGGTTGTAGTTTGGCAGGCAAGGAGTGTGTGTGCAAAATCTGGCATGGATCGGGGCAACGGTTGCAGAGATATGAGCAGGGCAAAAGTGTGACGTGTGACGTGTGACAGAGGGCGTGACGGAGTGACGGAGGGACAGCCGGTGGAGGTTTGGATAGTGTGCAAGTAACTGCGACCTACGGTCGCAATAATAATAATATATATGAATGTTTATTTAAAGGTAGGGTAGGTTAAAGTGTTAAATATCTCTTCTGACAGTAATTATCGCTATAGAATGTTTGTTTAGTAAAAGGGGTCTCTGTCTCTCCAGCCTTTTTGTAAACATAAAATGCATTTTCAGGAGGAATACCAGTTTCATCCAATCAGAACAGAACAGAACTCATAAAGGACACGGGATTAACTCATATGCTGCCATTTAACAATACCTTCGTACTCTTTAACTGCCATTCGTCTCCATAGACTTCCATGTAATTCATAGTGCACGGATCATGCACACCCATGCCTAGATAATGCACCACGTGTGTCCACATTGCTCACAGCTTTCAAACAAAAAAATCCGAATGGAAATCCGTTCAGGCATTCATGAGATAGCAGCCATTATGTTTTACACTGTTGTGAGCTTGGAGGTCTGCTACCTGAGTTGTATGGGGGTTGTATGGGGGTTAAACAAGCAATTTCGCGATCGCTATCATGCCTACTAACGTTTTTGGGGTCCAAAAAATATTTTTTGAAAAAAAAAAAAAAAAAAAAAATTTTTTTTTTTTTTTATTCACGGGATTCACGGGCGTGGCAGGGTGGTACAACGGGATTTTTAAGGGATTCACGTTTTTGGCAGTTAATGAGTTAACAAGTGAAATTGGAAGATAAATTGGTATTCTCTCCTGATTGGCCGAACCTTTGCCACCCTTTCTGGTGTATTAAGGAGCTGGAGGAAAAAGTGTTTGTCACTCAACACTCTACAAAAGCTTTTGGGTTAAATGGTTTTTACCTGTTGTAACCTATATATTATGTTGTTATAACTTTCAATCCGGGAGCCACCTCTGTGTCTCATTAGTTGTTGCTATACATATAGTAACATCGTTTATTTTACATTTTTGGAGTAAGAATTTGAAGGCTTTCAGAAAACGTAGGTTAGGTTCTAGAAGGCGCTTTTAGAATCGACTTAAAAGAATATCACTTACCCTAGCCTACTCAACTCTATGTATTTCTGTGAAATGTGTACTTGACTGTCTCAGTCTCAATGCATTTTAATCAAATATACCATGGCACAGTGCATGTACTGAGACATAATCTGGTTGGCTCCAAAGTAGTGTTTTATTTCTTGAATGAGTGAAACAACCACACCGGTGTTTCCCCTGAAGACGCTTTATGCCTATATTGGGCCACGCCGCCGCACTAAAGATACCGAGTTGACAGAATCATGTCTTCCTGTGCCACCCTGTCTGAGGCCAATATTTATCTTGGGCCAGCTAGAGAGGGTCTGGCATCTGAAAATGCATGATAATAATTATATAGGCCAAGAGACGATAAATATATACATTTTTGCGTTCTTAATGTGATTTTTATAGATGCTGGCAACCTGATCCAACAAATCACTGTAGACTTGAAAGTGCGAGGCATGATTAAAAAAATAAATACAAAAATCCAAAGTATTACATTAATCTCTGCTAGTCGCTAATTCAAGTGTGGGCTCACGCCCTGTTTTGCCCTCAGAGGGTGCCAAGTCTAAGATCACACAACGTTACTCAGAAAGCATCCGTGTAACCACTTTAACCACTATTTTATACTTTGGCTATTCAAAAATTGCAGATATACAAGCTCATAGCATATCAAAGAAATCGTGAAAATGTGTGAAAAGCGAATATAGGGTCTTGGCTTCTGGCAGTTCCAGGAAAAACATTTTTTGAGATGGCCAAGCACATACAATTCTGGGGTCCATTGATATAGCAGCATACCTTTTTTCAGAAAACTGTTCTGATTTACAATTTTTTGTAGAATCGGCCTCGTGTGTTAAGAAGACACTTGGCATTCTCAGCCCATGGTGTTCCATTCTGCGATGTGAACGGGGCGGCTGTTGACAGAAATAGCATTTTCTAAACAACTTCTGTCGTGGTTCAGTGAGTTCTTTGGCCCAAGTCCGCAAAACAACATGCTGACGACCAACACAGAGTTTTCTCCCATTCGGCATGCTGTTGTTCATGAGTCGCCAAAGCTGCTTTTCACAAGCCATCTCTGGTGGCAGGGAAATAGTTTGCCCGCTAAAAGCATTCCCAGACCTGTCAGTGCACCTTGCCAATAATAAACACTAATAAAAGCACAGACCCATTATTCCCTGAAGCAGGAAGGAAGAGAGCGGCAGTTGGTACACTACACTCAGGTCAACATAACCTTTTCTTTTACAGGCCGTCTGAGGCCCATTGTTACTACAGTAACAGGGGACGAGTAACCCTGGCAGGGAGGAAGGGTTCGCCAATGCCTGGCATTCAGGATTACCAGGGGTAAACTGCATTTAGGAACGTTTCCTTTTCCCCTTTTACCATGGGCGTGGATTGGCTTTTTTATTGCCTTTTCTCAAGCAGGAGGAGTCATCCACGTATATACAAATGAAGGACAATGAGAAATTGTGCAAGGTTGTAGCTTCTCTTAGGGGTCTTAACTTTAAACTACTGGAAAAACAAGCAGATTTCGCCTACAAGAAAAGGTCGGACTCTATGCGACCGTGTACGTAATATCTGTGAACTGATCGCAAATTATACAACCTCTCAGTCTCACCTGAAAAGGCTTTGTCCTGTTTTGAAAACTCTATCACCTCAGGGATCTTTAACCCCCAAAACAACCAAACATTACAACACAGTCTGTTTCATGCAACGATGTTATAACTATAAGGGAAGAAGGGAAAATACCTTTACTGTAGTGTAGAACATGCTAGTATTTCTAGTATTCTCAGTTCCTCTATGAATCAACAAGTGATCAGACAAAATGATGAGCTGTGCAAATACAGTTTGTCTCTTCCCCAATAGTAAAAAAAAAAAAGAAAAAAAAGAAAAAGAAAAAATACAAGGCATCACAATGTAGCTGTAACAACACTGCTTTTAACACATCAGTTTTAACGTAGCTTTCCCAGATATTATAAATGTTGTCCGTCAAGTGGAAAAGAAGATAAACCTTTTTTTTGCAAGACCTAGAACTCCTGTTTTATGTACCTGCCTGGCTGTTGAAAGTGCTTGACAAGATAGTGGACACTATGGGTAATTCCCAGTGCAGAATTATGTGGAGAGTGGAGGGTGAGTGGGCTGTTGCTAGGGCTACTATCAGCCAGGCCTGTATCCTCATGATCACACTCTGTTACAAAAGGGACCTTAACCACTTAAATCATTGATTCTCAAAGTGGGGTCATATATATATATTGGGGTCTCATTGATGAAATACCATAAAATGACCGTAGCCTAATGCATGTGACACCGGGGGTCCTTTAAATGAAAATGATTGAGAATCACTACTAGAGTCATAAACATCTTCAATTTGGGGGTCCTTGACATGAAAAAGTTTGAGAACCACTGACAGTGCATTGTAGATTAGATAGATCTTTCTATTTAGCGTGTAGATCGATCTATATCTATCTATCTATCTATCTTTTATTAAATGTCCGTCTATAATGACGTGGCGGAAATATGGATGCCAGGTTGAAAGTGGTTAATACGGATGTAGCCTCGGAAACCCAGACTTTAATACGGATGTGACTGACATGGTTAATTGGTTATATCAGCATGCTTCATTCTTGCTATTCAAAACTTCTTCCAGTTCTCAGGAGAATTCCTGTTCCTCATTGGGAATTGTTTGCAGTGGTGGAAAGTAACTAAGTATATCTACTCAAGCACTGTACTTACTCAAGCACTGAGGTATTTTTACTTTAAATGAGTATGTCCAATTTTCAGTACGTCTATTCCACTACACTTCAGAGGAAAAGGTTTATTCCAGTACAATTATTTGACAACTTTAGTTACTAGCTACTTTGTAAATTATGATTACGGTATTATTAGAAAACATTAAAGTTGTACTATGTAACTTTTTTTATAAAACAAATCTTAAAATTCTCCTAACTATTAAAACACAAAAGTTTTAGAAGATCCGCGCCGTGAATTTCAGCCTGTAAAGCCTTCTCTATATGTAAACTGAGATCCTTGCCGGGGACCGGTTCTCGCGCGAAAATTGCGTCATCACACTACCGGCCAATCACAGCGAGGGTTATACAACTGCCGGCCAATCACATCGCATCTTGAAGTGGGGTCGCCATTTTGTTGTCGCCGGTTTGTACCATCCAGTCTCTAGGTAATTTCGCCTACCAGGCAGGGTGAAGGAGTGTATCTCTGGAATTACTGAACGCACAGGAACAAGGGACCCCTCCAAAGATAGATCTCAGCGAGGTGGAGGCAGACGCGGGGGTCTGAAGGTACGAAAAACGGCCGAAAGACGCGGACGCGACCGCGGTTCGCTATAGGGCTAATGACCACTAGGTGAGCAACTTACACAGTATGGCTTTAAAGAACATTAACCACTTCAGAGTTCAGACCCATATACATTTTGGGCATTTGAAAAAAAGAAGATATACATTTGAAAACTTGCGAAATGGGACATTCTGCATAATGCGCACTTTCTACTTTTGGTACTTTAAGTACATTTTGACATCAATACTTGTGTTCTTTTACTCCAGTGAAAAGTCAAACTTTTACTCAAATGGGCTTTTACTTTAAAAAGAATTTGAGTACATTTTCCACCACTAATGGTTCAGCGCACAAGGTCAATCGGTCAGTTATCTGTGGACGACGACAGGGATGAGAACTGAAGCAAATATGGTTAGGCTAATTTCTGTCTGAGCCAGGTGGAGATCCTCCTAACACAGCCTGCGCACGACACGCAACAGAGGCCAATTCTGGAATTTCCTGTATAACTAGACAGAGCCTGCTTGTCTACCGCAGCAAAGTGCTGTGTGTGTGTGTGTGTGTGTATGTGTGTGCGTGCGTGCGTGCGAGCGTGCGTGCGTGCGTGCGTGTGTAGGATGGATGAGTGGGAACATGTCTATCAAGCAGATATCGAAGTCATGGAGAGCCAGGTTAACCCCAGCTTAACACGCACACACACACACACAGGTTGAGAAAGATGCAAAACGCTAGGGAAAATCCCAATCCCCCGTGTTGTTTAGGGCTAAGTGGAGCTCTGGACAAGTCTAGACCAGAAAAATGATACATTACACACAAAAGAAGGGGACAGATGGGCAGACAAATGGTAGGAATAGGTAAGGGGAAAGAAGAAAGGGGCAATTATAGATAAATGTTCGCAGGTGCCTTGGAGCATATACTGTACTCGCACACACACACACACACACACACACACACACACACACACACACACACACACACACACACACACACAAACACACACACACACACACACTTGTCGCTGCCCCAGCATGGGGGCACTGTGTATGACATGTGTTACTTCATGTCCCATAGCCTCTGTCCAGACTGCTTACTAAACACCAGGCTGTGACAGTAACATGAAAGTCCACATGGCCGTGATGTTTTAGTGTCTCCAGATGCGAGTGATCGCTGCAAGCCCAGAGCGCCTCCCCTTGATCTGCCTCGGCCCGGGTGGATTAAAACACAAGAAAGGGGGGTTGTGATAGCTGAAAGATCATTCGAGAAAGTTAGTCTGAATATTATGCCTTTTCATTTTTGAAAAGCCATAATATTCAGACTAACTTTCTTGAGAGTGGTGAGCACACACACTACAACTCAAACTTCCCTGTGTAAATACCCTAAAGCATACAGTATATCATGCCATGGCCATGCATTCTGTAAAAAGATGAGCTTTCTTTGACTTCTAGTCTTCCACGGATGTTAAAATCAAACAAATAATGTGTGATCATTAAATAATATTGTGTGTGTGTGTGTGTGTGTGTGTGTGTGTGTGTGTGTGTGTGTGTGTGTGCGTGCGTGTGTGTGCGCTGGCATGTCAAGCAAAGGCGTTTGCCGTGTTTATGCAAAAACATTACGGTTAGGTTTGTTCGTAGTAGTAGTGAGTCACTTGAACATAGGGGAGGGAAAAAAAGAGAAAAGACAGCAGTGATGCAATAACTACGCAGGAGCACCCCCCCCCCCCCCCCCCCCCCTCCCCTTCCTGCCTCTGTCATTTCCCCCTCTCTACTCCTGACCCCACGCTTTCCCAGCAACCAGTGGGCAGCAAATCCCTGGTTGTATTCCTGTCAGAGGCTTCGGGTATTCCTGGGAACAGGAATACCACACGCTCCTCCTACTTACCCCCACCTATCGTGTCAGTCGGGCAAAATAATCTTAGGCCGTATTGGACGGGTGGTTGGAACGTGTGGTGGTGTGCCACTTTTCCACTGGCCCAACACCACACCACACCGCCCACTTGTGCCAGGTTTTCCACTACAAGGACCTGGGTAGAGTGGTGTGAAAGTGGTACTAAACATGGTACTAAAAAGTATCCAATCTAGAGTAGGTCTGAGCTAAGCCAAACAGAGCCAAACACTTCATAATGACTCGCTGACTTTTCATTTAGACCACCAGGATATAGTTGTAATACATGATAATATATTCTATTGAGTTATAACCACTATTATAATCTATTATAGTGTATTATAGTTATCATAGTAATGCATTAATACTTTATAGTGTATTATAATCACAGTTATAATCCATTATAGTGTATTATAATTTAGGATAGTTGTAATGCAAATATATATTTTATTATAATCACAGTTAAAAGGGTAAATTTGTTTCTTACCAATAGGGGTACCTTTGTGTAATGGAAAATGTAGATATTTTTATATGGTGCGGTGTGGTGTGGTGTGGTGTGGTGTAGCGTGGTGTAGCGTGGTGTGGTGTGGTGCTAAAGCTGCAGTCGAAAGGGGGCTTTTGTGTCACTCCACAAGGTTAACGTCACTGGGGGAGGGGTCGATTAAGGTAAATGTAAAAGTTAAGGGATGTCCTAGAAGTGTTTGGAAAGGAAGCTGTGCTAACATGTTGGTCTAAATCAGTGGTTCTCAACCTGAGGGTCGGGACCCCCAGGGGGTCCATAAATGATTTTGGGGGGGGGGGGGGTCCTCAGATGATTAACTTAACTCATTCCCTGCCAGGCCCGATAGTCCCGAGATTATTCCAATGTCTTTCCCCGCCAGGCCCGATAGTCCCGAGAATTAAAAAAAAAAAAAAAAAAAAAAAAATCAAAAAAAAATTTTTTTTCAAAAATTTTTTTTGACCCCAAAAAATGGAGTAGGCATGATAGCAATCGCGAAATTGCATGTTTAACCCCCATAGCAACCCCATCTTTCAAGCATGGCAGCCATTTTGGCAGCCATCTTTGTTAAACATAGTGGCTGTTATCTCATGAATGCCTGAACGGATTTCCATTCGGATTGTTTTGTTTGAAAGCTGTGAGCAATGTGGACACACGTGGTGCATTATCTAGGCATGGGTGTGCATGATCCGTGCACACCCAATTACATGGAAGTCTATGGAGACGAATGGCAGGTGGGAGTACGGAGGTATGTTAACACCTTCTAAGCCAAGGGGAGCCCCTTAATGTTAAAACCGTACTATATCGCACATCCCCCCAGGGACTCTCAGCCACGTCGCACATTCCCGGACTTTGTCTTTAAAACCGGAATAAAAGCTTTTGATCCGAAAATCGGCGATCGTCTAACCTTCCCTAGTCACCACTCGTGCACTGATGGCTCATGCAGACCGTGCATGAAGCAGAGGTGACGTCAGCGCCTCTCCTTCTCCAAGGCACCTTCCACCCATCCGTTTACTGTCTACACACTCGAGCTCCTCCTGCAGCCATGCTTGGGGCTATGCTAGCGAAACTTTTCAGGTCTGTTCTTCAGTCACACATGGACTATTTGCGGGGACATTTACGTGAAAGGATCGCGCACGCGAAACGCACGGGGACATCGACGATCGGCCAAAACCCCCATTCTATCCCAACGGAGATCGAGAAAATCATGGTGAGTTACTGGCCTGGGGGGAAAAAAAAAAGAAAAAACAGCGGCGCTGTTCAAGATGGAGGGGCTGCGGGGTCATGTTTATAAACATAATATTATGTCTCAGATCACAATACAATAATAGAAATTTCACGGCTAATCTACCAACCCCCATTCTATTTCGGACTGCAACGTGTTAAAATGGCGGTCAATGTGTTAATGTGAAACATTGTTTTCTCACTCATCAGTAAACAAACAAACGTAACATTTAAGTGTATAGAGGGCATCTGCACATTTCTAAAGTGACAATTCAAGGACTTTAACTCATTTAATGCCAGCCTATCACCACTAGAGGGCGCCCAGTGACCAGAGAATAATGGAGATATGCTGGTAATGCATGCCCAAGCCCTGGAGCCATGACTTGCCAGAACACTTTCCTTAGAGGATGAAGTTACCAAGCTACCAAGCATTTTAGATTTAGATTTTCGTCAACTTAGCCATGATTAAACCTTGCACACCTAATGCATGGGAGAAGAAACAGAGAAAATGAGCTCTAAAGATCCTGGATTGCATTGGAGTGGATGGTAAATATCAGCAAATATCGGCAAATATCGTCCTCTGTAAACAGAGGACAAAAAAAAAAATTTTTGAAAAAAAAGTTTTTTTTTTGATTTTTTTATTAAAAAGCCGAACTAGTTCGGGATCGGCACTCTGGGATGCGATAATAAAGCCGAACTAGTTCGGGATTGGCACTCAATGAGTTAATACCTCTAAAATGACACATTAAACATTGGCCAAATTGTCAAAAATTAGAGGCAGAAATTGTGAAAATAGCCAATATACATGCTCACAACGCCTCGTGTTGCGACTTGCGAGGCGTTGTGAGCATATAGATCTGCTATTTTCACAATAGAACCGTGTTATACAAAACGTAATGCCTCAACTTTTCGTGCTCGTCATGGTGGGGGGGGGGTGCCCAGTTCAAATATGATTATTTTGGGGGTTGCGGCCTGAAAAGGTTGAGAACCACTGACCTAAATTCGCCGGTCCGACAGTGGGCGGGCGGTCAGGTCAAGGAGTGTGTGTGTGTGTGTGTGTGTGTGTGTGTGTGTGTGTGTGTGTGTGTGTGTGTGTGGCAAAGTTCACACTGGGACACAAACACACCGAATGGAAGGGAAACATGAAAGAAAAAAGCAACAATCTTATCTAAATCTGGTCTAATCTAATCTAGGTATCCCTCTCTGCTCTGCAAGGTTGGAGTGGGGAACGGGAGACCGAGCAGCAGGGTGAGGTCAAAACAAGAGATATAAAAGATACACAAACGTTCACTCGTAGGTCATGACACAATATTGGTTATTTCTCGTTTGGCCTCCTTGCCAAAAGAGATCTGTCTCAATAGCCTGTCCTCTTTGCACAACACGCCTAAAAACACACTTAATAACACGCACGCACACACACACACACACACACACACACACACACACACACACACACACACACACACACACACACACACACACACACACACACACACACACACACACACACACACACACACACACACACACACACACACACACGTTACACACGTTGGTATTACTACTGTATACTTGTAAGGACATCTACATTAAAGCCCACTGATAAACGTAGCACTTTTTTCATCAATATCAACCAGCAACGACCAGAAGCGT
The DNA here is from genome assembly GCF_963921795.1 of Nannobrachium achirus. NCBI lineage: Eukaryota > Metazoa > Chordata > Actinopteri > Myctophiformes > Myctophidae > Nannobrachium > Nannobrachium achirus. The sequence goes on along the minus strand of NC_137827.1, from coordinate 40,075,634 downwards.
CAATTGGCTATGGTAACTTCCATACCTTGGCTAAAGGGGAAAGAATAAAATGTACTTTCTAAAATTAATTAGCCCTATTCACGGCCCGCCACTCAGCAACTTCCTGGTGCTGAAGTCACGTTTTGAAGGGTAAAACCCTGCTAAAAGCCCATAGAGTTAACACAGAAATCAAAAATGTAATGCAATTTCCGAATAGTAAAGTATAAAATACGGCTAGCATGATCAAGAACACAAGATAGTAAATGGCACAAAGCATTATAATTTACTTTACCGTTCGAAATAATGATTTGTTGGCTTTAAGTCCAGTTATTTCTGTGTTAGTTTCCCCTTCAAAACTGATGTCAGACCCAGGAAGTTGCTGAGAAATTTGCTGAGTGGGCGGGCCGTGAATAGGGATAATTCATGCCTGTTGATAAGGTATGGCAACATGACTGGTGTCTTGCACGGGTGAAGGCACGAAAAGATTAATCCAATGACGCTGCCAATGGCCATACCCAATTGACGCCTCTGGTCATTGCTGGTTGATATTGATGAAAAAATGTCTACGTGTATCAGGGGCTTTAAGAAAGGCACTTTCAGACAAGAGCAGCAGAGTGAGAGTAGCACCCAGGATTATAGTTTAGGCCAGGGGTCTTCAACGTTTTCAGGCCGAGGACCCCTTGAGAGAGAGATGAAGCAGGGACCCCCACAACCTGTTCATAGATTCCATATAGTTTCATCGTTTGACAGGATAATCATCAGTGTATTTTGGATTCATGTCAATTTGTGTTTTCAGATATTTAACCACTCGAACCGTCAATACTTAATAAACGTGACCTTTCATTCTGTACTTAGTCTGCTCTTTCTCCCCTCTACACCAAACCTAGCCGAAAATAGCCGATCTACAAGTAGATCTGCTATTTTTTCAAGTGGTTATTACTGTATAGAAAAGGAGAAAAAAAGCTTCTATCACACAAAGATTTGGAGGACCCCCTGTAGTAACTCTGAGGACCCCCTAGGACCCCGGACCCTAGACCTAAAGCCTGAGTTAAGTACCTTTTTGGTCACCGGTGCTGCACACTGAAAATAGCCGATCTACAAGCACGCAACGTTTGGCGTCTATTTCTCAAATTCTACAATACTTGTGTGCCCCCATAAAAGTAATACAAGCACACACACACACACACACACAATGACAGACGGCCAGTGTGTAGCCAGCGGCGTGTACTGTAGCCTTTCTTCACCCAGCCAGAGCATTATGCTGTCTCTTTCATCCTTTCATCACTCCTACACTGATATTCAATACTATTGAATATCATTTGAAGGTTAACCCATTAAGACCTGAGGCCGATTGGACGAATGCCTTCCAAATCAGTAGGTCTCTCAAGGCTCTTCGTGCCAAGGCTCTTCGTGCCCTCGAAGTGACATTCAAAAACATTTTCAGATGGGGGGGGGAGGGTCCCCTGCCTAATACAATAATGCAGGGGACCCCCCACCCCATCTGAAAATGTTTTCTAACAGGGTCCACCCAGAAAAGAAGATCTGTGTTTTGTTTTTGTTTTTTCAAAAATGTTCAAAAATATCAGATGTGCACACTCTGTGAGCTTGTGTATTTGTTATTTTTGAGATCAAGTGTTTTCTGAAAAAAAATAATCCAAAATGACACAGACGCTTTCTCAGTTTTAATGTTAATACACCAGGATGTGTGTAGAGTTTTCAGCTGCAAAGATTTAAAAGCACAGTAGGATGACTTTCAGTCACTAAAACCGATCGATATCGACTATGGTATAGTAATAATCTGAATTAAAATGACTTAATGGCCGCATACAGGGGAACTGGCGGGGGAGGTTGTCTCGAGTTCCCCACTACAGGCCTCGTTCAACATGTGTGCATCACATGCGTGCCTCTTTGTTTAGCACATCGCTAAACCTTTCTGGATTAGAGAACAGGGATGGATGTCTCTGTCTAAACAGAAAAATGGATAACAAACCTGCCCGAGCCCCTTTGAGTAGAGGGCCAAAAACACAGAGCCAAACAAGAGGAGGCTAATGATACCCTTAGCCGGCTATAAACAAGAGGAACATGTTGCTGAGACATGAGGAATTCAGCGAGGCACTGAGAGACGAGCTAAAATTAGACCATGTGTTTACCACCTTAGGAAAAAAGGCTTGAAACCGGTTGCTTTTTTTTTTTTGTCCCCAGAGAAATTCGCACTCAAATTCAAATTCTAGCACTTTAGGGACAACATATTCAACGATAGATTAATTAGTTGATTTTTACGATGCATGCCTATGTATATAACTAACTCAACTGCAGCAGTTGAATCTTCCTGCTATCAAACATATAATTATCCAAATGTCTGTCTGAATGTCTGTCTGAATTTCTGACTGTCTGTCTGTCACAGCGTTTCTCTTCGGTGGCTGGACCAATTGATCTGAATCCGCATCACCATTAGCATATGAACACACCTGACATAACTGCAAAGCCCGTTTGTCACTTTCACAAATCGTATGCTGTATATTAGCATTTTTATGGTGTATCGTGTATCTACTATCTATTCTGCATCTAGCATGAGGCTTATCTATTCTGCATCTAGCATGAGGCAACATGTTTAACCAGTTTTGTGTGTGTGTGTGTGTGTGTGTGTGTGTGTGTGTGTGTGTGTGTGTGTGTGTGTGTGTGTGTGTGTGTGTGTGTGTGTGTGTGTGTGTGTGCGTGTGTGTGCGTGTGTGTTAGTTCTACAATAGTTTAGATACTGTGGTCAGGTACAGTAGGACCACTACTGGTTGTCTAGAGGTTTTGCATGAAATCCTAAGGGAAATATCTCGCCTTTCCCAATAGGCGTTATACAGTAGATCAACAGTAGACATTTTGGTGCTTGCTTTGGGGACCCCGGTAAACATCCGGGTTGGGACATAAATGTTACGTATTGTAGCTTTACACCCTATGTTATTGTCGTATGATAGTCTCATGTGGTGAAAATAGCCGATCTACAAGCTCACAAAGTGTCACGATGTGTGTGTAGATCTGCTGTTTTGTCTCGCATTTTTATGAATTTTCGAAAACTATCCCAAAATAGGAACACCAATGGTTAACCATTTAAACCTTTATGGTTGACTGGCTCTACTGTATACTACCGTCTTTCCTGTTTTTCTGTTATTGTGGAGAAAGCTTTCGCAGAAAATAGCCGATCAACAAGTTCACATCTTGTTGATTCTTCTGCTTCTGTGATCATCAGGGTGATGAAAACACAGTATTCCACAGGGACCTGGTCCATGCGTTCACACGTGGCTCCTTCCAAATTCACACCGTCACTCAACATTTACGAGGCGAACGAACTGTTGCTGGTAAAAACGGAGCGCCGTCTCCCCACATTTCCTGTGGCGTATGGTGGGAAAAGTAAGGATTCTATTGGGAATGCACGTATTTTACAGGGACGAGGGGATGGACTTACTGAAAATGTAAAGAAAAAAAAAAGAAAAAAACTTTAAGCCAGTGAGGGGGAGAGAGGAGGATCTCGCGGCGGGTTAGAGAAACGAAAACGAGGGAGGATTATTACGAAGGCCCGAGCAGAAAAGACGGGGGAAGAATGCAAGCAATAGAATAAACAAACGGGGGGGCTGCCAAGCTCTCGCTGCTGGCTCAACTGAGGTACTTCCCCTTATGTGCACAGCTGGATTTTGTGAGACGGTGAGCAATAGTCCCCCTCCTGTCTCCCAGACTCTGACACAGGCAGGGGAATTTAACTTCCCTGTGCTAGGCCGCTTTAAAAATAGCATGGTGGTGGACAACCGAGCGCTAGTAGCCTAATAGCAACAACAACAATAGCACCTCGCCAAGGCCCAGAGAGTGCCTTGTCTCTGTCGCTCAGCATCCCTGAAAAACATGTCCACCTGGACTTTTCCACCCGTCTCTAAGCTAAGCCTGTACTCGGTTGTCAGAAACTTGACACATGGTGAGGGCGTGCTGTGGGGTTTCACTGGGAGTCCATGTGTCAGTTAGAGCAGAGGTTCTCAACCTGTGGGTCGGGTTCTCCCCACGTGATTTTTTGTATTTTATTTTTGGGTGGGGGTTGGGGTGGGGGGGGGGCAGATGACAGTGAAGTGACAATGAAGGACTTTTAACTCTTTCTGTGCCAAATGCCCAAATGGCTCCAAGGTAGCTGTGCCCTGATTTTGTATGTTTTTCTTTACTATGCAATGAAAAAAAATGTTTTTTTTTTTTTTATAATTTTTTCCCCAACAGAACCAGACACAGTTGTTGTGATTCAGTGGCGAAAGGAATTTTGTCAATCAGACAAATGGTTCCAGAGATAGAGCTGTTTGAATGAAAAAAAGTGTCCATCCACTAGAATGGACACACATTTTCTCAATCAGCTAAACGAGGGAGCCAACACACAAACAGAGAAAACCATCTCTCTGATCTCAGGTCATTTTGACATCTTTAAAAAAAAAAAGAAAAAAAAATGTTTTTGTTTTTTTTCTATACAAAAAACACAAAAGACGTCAAAGACGTCATTGGCACTGAGGCCCATTGAAAAAAAGACGTCAAGAGACGTCATGCCTCAAAAAAGAAAGAAAGAAAGAAAGGAAAAGGACAATTACTGCATAACAATCTACAGCATATACTATATAAACTGGTCAAATATTGGTAGAATTGGCAAATATAAGAAATGTTGAAAATAGCTGATCTACAAGCTCACGCCGCCTCGCAAACGCAAGGCATTGTGAGCTTGTAGATATTTTCCAAATTTGTATCTGTGGAACTGAGTCAAACCATATGCATGCAATGCCTCAACTCCTACAATTCCAAGTGCTTGTCAGGGTAGGGGGGGTCACCAGTCACCGAAAGGCGTAGAGAACCACTGAGTTAGAGCAGTGGTTCTCAGGCTTTTTCCATTACCAGGATTTCATGTGGATTTCTTCTTCTTCTTCTTCCCTGGTACCCTAATCTAAAAAAATCCAAGTGCGTCAAATAAAGTTTGACGCACGGCCGCGTCACTCGAGGAAAAACAACCGATTTCTCAGTTGAAAAATCTATTATTTCTCATCAAGCAACACAATTGTGCAATGACGTATAAAATGGCCCTCAGAGTGGGATCGCTAATTAAATACTTAATTGGGTTGCACAAAATTTAAATAAATACATTTTAATATCTTGGTCTTCCCACACGCTCTTCAGTGAGACAGAAAGCAAGACAGAATGAAGGAATAAGTATAGCCACCAAGTTATGACTACACCGCGTTTTGAACTCGGACACAGCTTTTACAGTCCACTGGTGAATAGAATTCTTAATTTGTTCAATCTATTTTCAGATTTCAAGGCTGAAGCAAAAGCCCACTTTAACCCATTAAAACCGGAAAAGAATCACAGCAGAAATTTCAAGGTAAAGAGGGATACACAACTAAACATTTGACACATGTCCCATGCATGTAATGCAGGGGTCTTCAACGTTTTCAGGTCAAGGACCCCTTAGTTGAGAGAGAGATGAAGCAGGGACCTCCACAACCTGTACATAGATTCCATATAGTTTCATCGTTTGACAGCACGATCGTCAGTGTATTTTGGATTCATGTCAATTTGTGTTTTTATATATTTAACCACTTGAACCGTCAATACTTAATAAACTTGACCTTTTACTCTGTACTTTTTCCCCTCTACACCAAACCTCTTTGCCGAAAATAGTAGATCTGCTATTTTTGGCTAAAGTTCTCAGAATATTGAATATGGGAAAGTCAGAAAAAAAAAACTTTCTATCACCACAGATTTGGAGGACCCCCTGTAGTAACTCTGAGGACCCCCCGTTGAAGACCCCTGATGTAATGTAAAGGAAAGTAAAGTAACCGCGTTGTTGACCACACACCCATTGTGCTGGTTTGCTGTAAACTACACAGTATAAATCCTCAGCGTTCATGAATCCACTTGTAACTCAGAGACCCTAAATAGTCTCAGTCCATTTCTCTCTCTGTTCATTTATTTAACTCTGAGTTGCTTTGCTCTTGGCAATAGTGGATGTGGCTCTATTTCATCTCCCTCTTGCTGCTAGCGTCAGTGCACTGCATTTACGATCAGCAATTTGAAGCATCTGTCTGACATTTTCAGACCACAAAATGGCATCACGTTGCACTGAAAACTGACAAAAACTCCAGTGTTAACAAGTGGGGGATGACAGAAGACAAACCCAATGGTAAATTTGTTTCCTGTGCAATAGAGGACATAAATTAATTGTAAAACAGCCATACAGGACAAGCAATGATAAAGATTGCACTTGAAGCTGCAATCTTACTTGAATGAATTAAACATTATTTGAACCAATCTGTATGGTAGAGTACAGTGATGGAAGAATACACCATTTTTTTCACTTAAGCAGTGTAGAAATACTCTGTTACAAGTAAAAGTACTGCATTGAAAATGTACTTAGTAAAAGAACAGTACAAAAGTATTGACAATTTAGCATCAAAGCGTGAGTTATTTTCATTCGGGGCTGAAGTGGTTTACGTACAGTAGGCTTTATAGTAATAATCTACAAAATCTACAATGTAACTACTGTAGTAACTCAGACAGGTCAAATAACTGTAGTGGAGTACAAGTACAATATTTGCCCCTGAGATGTAGTGGAGTAGAGGTAGTATTGAAAATTAGAAATGCTCAAGTAAAGTAAAAACATACTTCAAAATAGTACTTAAATACAGTACTTGAGTAGAGGTACTTAGTTACTTTCCACCATAACACAATCAGGGTTCCCACACATTGTTATCAATTAATTTCCAAAACTTTTCCAAAACTTTTCCAGAATATTTAACCCGATTTCCAGGACAATATAACAATAATTCAGCTGAATAACAAGTCGCTTACTCCTATGCGCAATGCCCAAAGACAGGCAGTGTATGCCAATGGTTCTCAACCTTTTCAGGCCGTGACCCCCGAAATAATCATATTTGAACAGGGGACCCTGGCACCATGACGAGCACTTAGAATTTTGTATAACACGGTTTTATTTGCGAGGCGTTGTGAGCATGTAGATCTGCTATTTTCACAATTTCTACCTCTAATATTTGACAATTTGGCCAATGTTTAATTTGTCATTTCAGAGGTATTAACAAAATCAATAACCAAAGATAGCTATAGCATTTTTTTTCAGGACCTTCCAGGACCCTTGATCGATTCCAAAACGTATATTTTTCTCATTTCAAAATATTTCCAGGAATTTCATGACCGTGGGAACACTGCACAATATAACCCATATATAATATGTCTGCAGTAGTTGGGAGGCGGTGTCCGCTACTCTCCCATCGAGAAACAACAGACCTCAGAAGTCAGGACGCCGTACGTGCTTGACCAATGGGAATGGAGCGTTCAACCAGGCCGTGTAACAGAGATGACATAACTCACCGGTAATTCACCGGGTTCAGGTAGAAACTCTGCGTCCTCCCCGAAAATAAAGTCTGGCGGAAGCTCTGGATAGCTTGTGTTGAATATGATGTCCCCTGCAAGCGAGAAAACAAAGAGAAAGGAAGAGAATTCACATTGGTGCCCCGCTGCGCTAGATCCGTTTTCACAACATTATATCTGTGGAACCGAGTCTAGCTAAATTGAATGTCTCAACTCCTAGAGCAGGGGTTTTCAAAGTGGGTGACGGGGCACCCTGGGGTGCCGTGACAGCAGTCTAGGGGTGCCGCGAGATACATTTGATAATAGCTGGAATTTATTTCGACACTTAAATCTTTTTATTTAGTATCATTTTAAACTTGAAGTACGTTATTTTCAGTCAGTTCTAACCAAAATGGCTATTATCTCAATGTTTTCCTCGCAACATAATCGCTAAATATGTGCAAATATAAGGTCCTGGGAGTGAAAAATATAAATATAATGTAGTAGTCTACTAACTAACTTGCATATGTTGAGCAATTTTCATAATTTGCATAATTCGATTTATTTCGCATAATCCCCCATAATAACGGATAATATGTCAAAAACTGATTGGCCGATTTGAACAATATTAGAGTAGGGGGTTATTGAGGATGCTGAATCCATTTTCTAAATTCAAAATGGCCGTTTTAAACCGGAAATGGCCTTATACCAACTTAAAGTGGGGTGATTTTGATACTTTTGTGTTGATTTTCCAGTTGGTATATGGCCATTTCCGGTTTAAAACGGCAATTCTGAATTTAGAAAATGTCAGAAATGGATTCAGCATCCTCAATAACCCCCAAAACCACTCCAATATTGTTCAAATCGGCCAATCAGTTTTTGACATATTATCCATTATTATGGGGGATTATGCTAAATAAATCGAATTATGCAAATTATGAAAATTGCTCAACATATGCAAGTTAGCATCCGGCAGTTTCTACATGCTGGGGACCCATACTCAACATTTCTAACATAAAACCTTGGTGTACTCAACATGCCAGGGTTCACATTCTGGCAAGTGGACTATAGGGGTGCCTCAGATGAAAAAAATATTTCTAGGGGTGCCTTGAGCCAAAAAGGTTTGGGAACCCCTGTCCTAGAGGGTGGGGAGAGGGTCCCCAGTTCAAATGTGATTCTTTTGGGGGGGGGTCACGGCTAGCCTCGCAACAGCCAGACTCTCCAAAAGGAGAGTCTGGGAGTTCTCCATAGACGATGCATTACGCGATGACGTCGTTACTCACTTTGACTGACAGGTCCATTCAGTAGTCATCAGCGCATCAAAACATCGTCGGGAGAACAACAAATACGTCTTTTCCAGACAGAAATTCCAAAGGTGCAAACTGTTGTTCGTTTTTAAGTTGTGAGATGCCTTTGATTTCAGATAAAACTTTGCTTAATGCAGCTTTTATTTGCGATTTGTGAACTCGCATCGGACATGGGGTCCGCCATGTTTGTTTACTAAATGCGAGAGCTGTAGCCGCCCCTCGACCAATCAGGAGCGGTGTGAGGCGGGTTCGCTCGAAATGCAGCCTTTTGATTGGAAATTGAGAACAAATTCTCATAAAGAGACTCGATGGGAGGGACACCAGACCGAGAAAGGAAGCACATTGGTGATGTCACGGCCTGAAAAGGTAGAGAAGCACAACAGATCTCTTGGGAGGAAAAGGCGTCTTTCACCCTCTGTTGAAGTGTTGCATGTAACACTGGTACTCATAAACAACATTACCATCTACTGGCTAGAGATGGGACGATAAGCGATATTTTCGTATATTGTGATAAAAAACACTCACGATGATCGTATTGTGGAGATTTCATTTAGCGTGATATCGTCCTCCGTCATGCACTGGGTTCAATTCACCTTTTATTTGCTGAGCTGCATATCCGGTACCACTTAAACCCTCTAGAATTGGTAAAAGGTACTTTTAAAAGGTATTTTTTTCACTCTTTATCAAATGTCTTTGCCAAAAAATTGCCGATCTACAAGCTCACAACGCGTCGCAACGTGAGCTTGTAGATCTGCTAGTTTTTGGCAAATGTTCCGCCCAAGGATAATGGATTTTGATTATCGCGATACATCGCAATTTCTTTTGTCACAATAATCGTGACATGAAATTTTATCGTCCCATCCCTACTACTGGCATTCAAAAAGGCTTAGTGATTATATATTTCACATTATGACTGATAAGTGACTGTCAGCTAATTTCCATCTCCTATACTGTATGTGCTAGTTGCTCCAGTCCATGCAATGACATATTAAGCTAAAGAAGAGCTGTGGGTACCTTGCTGTGCAGGGATCTAGAGAGAATATTTTACATCACCTGTTGTATGTGTGGGGTACCCCCAATGGTTCCTCAGGTAAAGGAATGATAGTTGGGAACCAAATGAACCCTTACGGGTGTGTAATTCAAAAGAGTGTACACTTGGAATGAAACAGACCATACCAGCTCAATTTGGTTCCACTTTTTCACCCTCAGAGTTAAATTGACACCAAGGATTATAGACTGGTGTCCTAGAGATAAATACTGTATCACATGGCTTAATGCATCTCAAACTGGGAGTTGGGGTTAGTGAGTATAACTGTTTTACATGGCAACAGTATTAATCCAAGATAGACATTAATCACAAACCAGTGGAGCTGCTCATGAAACTGACAAGCAGTGATAGCTAAGGATCCCATTCTTTCAAGCCGGAGAGCGAGCATTGATGCAATAGTTAAACGAAATAGGCTCAGGCGAGGACAACACAACACACAGCCTATCACACGGTGCACCGTGCAGCTATGGAAATCAACAAGGCTGGTTCACTATGTTCAAATGTTATGTATTATGTTACACAATGCTATTTCTGTCCATTCTAGGCTGTTCTGTTCTGCTTTTCTGCGATTGTGCCGGGGACAGCAAGAGGAGACAAACATACGGCAGTGTTTTTCCAGTGGGAAAGTGTCAAACAAGGAGAGGAGAGGAGAGGAGAGGAGAGGAGAGGAGAGGAGAGGAGAGGAGAGGATGTAAATCTGTTACAAAGGGCCTGGAAGCCAGTCAGACATGTGGGTCCAGTATACAGGCTCAACCCTACCCAGGGGAGAGCTGTACGGAAATGGAGGCCTTGGCATCAGGTTCTTTGTACACATTTTTAACCTTACATAGCAATCAGGCTGACAAAGTAACAATGGCAGAGCACTGCGGAGAACTGAATAATTGGTCAATAACAAGCTAATAAGGGAATAACAGCAAAGACCACCAATCAGTGTGTACCAGTACCAACCACAGATGTAGTGAGGTGGGGTTGGGGGGGGGGCTTAGTGTGCACTAATGGAGCTCAGTCAGTTCCCTGCCAGTGTGCCATGCTCTTGCACGCGATCGGCAGGCAGGTCCAGACACTGGCAAAAAAAAAGAGAGAGAAAAAAGTGAAAAAAAAAAAACCTAGGGCCTTGCATCCTTGACTAAACAAACACTCTTCCTCAGGCTAAATCACAGGAAAGTACATCAACCAGTAAAATAACATCAGAAGCAATGCTGCATGCCATGCCAATGGCACTTTTTTCCTTGTTCCCTGCTAGGTTTGCTGCCAGTGCCACCGCTGTGTGAATGTTAAACATTCAAACAGACATATCAATGACAAATAGAATGTTCAGGTTTTTTTACACCCTCACGTAGGTAACATAGCATAGGTTATATGCCTGTGCAACTTGGCAAAAGATCAATCCTACTGTAAAAGATGCAAAATCTCTGTTCGTCTGTGTGTGCGTGCATGCACACGTAGTTCATGTATCTCGAGAACCGTCAGATGGACCGACTTCAACTTGGCGTGCAGGGAGGGAGTTCCTTGCCCGGTGTCGTGTTGGTAGGATAATAGGCGTAGGCAGTTGTCCAGAACCGCAGATCCCATCGCTATACCCATATATAGAGACCTGGTTGTCCCATCCGACCGATATGCCCATATGGGCACATAATGATGACATGGGAACTCCATATATGAGCACAAACAAGCAGAGTCGGTGCCAGGCGTCTTGAGGAGGAAGAAGGGGGAAGGAGAAAACTAGGAAGAGGAGGAAGTCAAATGAGAGATACAGGAGGGTTCATCAGCAGAACTATTCTTTCTAATTCACACAGCACAATGTCTGATTCGGTATTAGACATTGTTACTTGCGCCAGCAGAGTGCGCAAGTACTGCGTTCGGTGATTTTGTGTGCGGCGTCAATGTCCGCGCAGCCAATCAGGGACCAGCATTCTTGGTGACGTCACCATCAACAGCCAATCAGGGACCAGCATTCTTGGTGATGTCATCATCAACAGCCAATGAGGGACCAGCATTCTTGGTGATGTCATCATCAAGAAGTGCGACCTGATATAAATAACAGGGCGCGCTCTACTGGCACACAAATAGGCCATACATGGTCTACTTGTGCACAATGCCTGCACATCACCAGGTCTAGAACTCACAACCTTTGTCACCAATAGAACAATGAAGTCATTACGTGACTCGCTCATCCCCCGGTTCCACGGAAGTAATTCTCTATGGAGAATAACATTGGGTCATCTTAAATAGTCTCATATAAGCATTGTGGTGGATTAAACAAACGGTCTTTGCGATATTGTCGGCGAGGTGGCTCTGTATGGTTTATGATAGTCAGTCACTCATAAGTGATAAAGCCTGTTTCTAGCGAAAATGTAACTAATTCGTCGACAGTAACATTAGCCTTTTTTCACCATCAGTTGATTCTTCATATCCATATGAGTCAAACCGCACAGTTCTTATATGACGCGATATGAAAAAGGTCTATGGGAATTCAGAATGGTGGAAGAAAACCACGAACCAGGTTGGATGTGTAAATTACGTCACAATTCACTACTCTATAGCGTCAGAAGCTTTATTGCCATATCACAGGTTTACAGTTGAAAGAACTACAGGCAAGGAAGGGCAGGGATTTCAGGTAGGCCACGAAGGCCATGGCCGTCGTTGCCCTCAGTTTGGCCCTGTGCCCCTAAAAGAAAATCACACCTGTGGTATCAAACAAGACACACGTGCATATCTCCTTGTATGGGCCTGTCAGTGACGTTAGTTTTCTCCATACATCGAGTTCCGTGCTCATTCCGTGCTCCTACACACAAAGCCAGATGTACGTAGGAGCGGTTAGCACCGCTAAAAAATGGCATGCCCTGAGGCCACAGTGACCTTAACGCCCCAGCTGACTGCACCACTTTCTCTGACTCTTTCTTGTGTCTTGGTGTCTTTTGTTGAGATTCTGAATTCTTAACTCCAGTGAGTGCCCATCTTTAAACCAATCCACATTGAATCCAGTATCTTTGATTGGTCCAGGCAGGGGCCAGGGCCGAGCATGGATCAGATTGTAAACACAGTACCATCATTTATTTAGTGTGGTCATCCACTCAAAACTCAGAAATAGCTACAAATCCATGGAGATGGCAAGTAATATATTTATATTGAGGGACCAGCATTCTTTTTGAAAAATGGTGGTCCTCACTAATGTTCACTATAAGATGGCACCATTTCTGTCTACTTGCGGCTCAGAAGAGGGCTGTGGACAATTCTGAGAGGGAGAGAGAGAGAGAGAAAGAGAGAGAGAGAGAGAGAGAGAGAGAGAGAGAGAGAGAGAGAGAGAGAGAGAGAGAGAGCTCTTATGATGTGTTTCATGAACGATGAACCATTAGTTGAGAGTTAGAGCATCATGACATTCAACCCGGGGCGCTATTGAGTGATTGGATGAAACACACAACTATGTAAATGCTAACCAATAAGATGGATAGAATATACACAATGAATGTACAGTATGAATTTACTAATTAAGTTTTAAACTTTGCATTTAGGCGGTTGCTGTAGCACCACTACAGTATAAGAACCATTAGCCCACAATGCCAGTTCAGGAAGTATGACATAAGACTGGACCTGAGTGCAAAGCTGTATTGTCATGCATGGGAAGGCAGATTTCCTGATTGGAGGATGAAGAATGAGGAAGAAGGAGGAGGAGGAGGGGGAGAAGAAGGAGAAGATAGCACAATGCCTGAGTAGATATAAGTTGTCATTCTGCATTGCTGGCGTGGCGTCTTGAGCTCAACCTCAAACACCAAAGGCAAGCCATGAACATGTTGAGGTCTCTGCCAAGTGAGAAACCACTGATGGCTTCACTAATATGACTTGGGCAATCATCAGTGTTGCCTGAAAAGGCAGATTTCAGACTAGAGTCAAGTTTCAGTCATCAAGACAAAATTCTAAGAATGTGTGTACTTCATCAAGACGTCACTTAGAGATGTCAGTAATTTATGTTTTATAAAGATTGATTGCTCCACAAAATGCCAGATGAGGAAGTTTGGCATAGGTGTGCAAAGTCTTGTTTATTTTCATGCACGGCAAGGCACAGTTCCTTGTGGAGGAAAAGAAAAACAAAGGCAAACAGCAGATGTCAGCAGATGACAGCTGCCAGCCCCAAATTACTTTCTACAAGATGCGATGCAAATCGTGTAATTTCGCTGAAACACTCATGAGCATACTAATGTCATCTTATGTGGAAAGATCTAAGAGCATTTTAAAAAGGCAAAGAATGCCAAATGAGCTGTAAGAGTTAACATTTTATTTTCATGTACTTTTTTCCTCACAGAATGTTTTTACACCTGCACATACAAGCTTCAATTTCCGTGTATGCTGCTGCAATCTGAAATGAATAGACATCTGTTCAAATGACTTGGTGATCAGTATTTTAACAAACAGGGAAAAAAAATGTTTTTCCAGTCCAGCTCTCCTATATGGCTCTCTTCAGCTATCTTTTGACACTTAGGCACTGCCAACAGAGGTTCAATAAAAAAGCGAACAAAAATAAAGGGGCCCACTGTTGTGAATAGTTTAGCTTCTGTTTTCTTCATACGTAGTGACCTGGCGTGACCCATATAAGCTGAATTTGTCTGTTCATCATGTAATTTATCACCTTGACAGAGGTACACCCAAGTTCTGTAGATCTTTGCCTACTCAAGTCAGCTGATAAATACACCCAACCAGTTAGTTACAATGACCTGCTTTATGGACTGCTATGATGAAACAAAAAATGGCAAACATACAATTTTGCTACAGGGTGTGTGTGTGTGTGTGTGTGTGTGTGTGTGTGTGTGTGTGTGTGTGTGTGTGTGTGTGTGTGTGTGTGTGTGTGTGTGTGTGTGTGTGTGTGTGTGTGTGTGTTTCACAATAGGTCTCATGATTCACTATGATTCCAGAAACACCAAATTAAAATCATTCTCCACCGAGATAATAATTACTTCCTAACATGCTGTGGCTTTGCCGTTCAGACGTTTAGGAGCAAAGCTCAAGAAGCACGTCTTAGATGTGGGACTTCAATCACAAACGAGGCACCATTCCAGTAATGGTGAGTCACAAAAACAACACCATGTTTTTTTTTATCGTGTGTAGTGCTCAAAAGTTAAACAAATCATATTCTGTGCCTGAGATATACTGTATAAACATGGAGCTTTAATCATCAGCAAACAAGATCCAAAGTAAAAGTAAACACTACACAGTATTTGTTGTGATTTTGTAAAAGTAGCTACTTCATTTTATTACATTTTTTAAAATAATCTGTTTCACTCTTCTTCGTAAATATTGCCCATTCACACGCTGACAGCAGAGGCAATCATGCAATGGCGCTAACATACTCATCAGGAGCATTTATAGGTTCAGTCAGTGTCTTGCTCAAGGACACTTGGACACAAAGCTAGGAGGAACCGGCGATCGAACCGGGGTTCTTCCGACTCCCAGACAGCCGCTGAACGACTTCCGTCCCGCTCCCTCACTCTCCCTTTTGTGACAGCGAGAGTCCTCACTACTCTCTTTGTAAATGGGAGATTACAGAAGCTTTATACATATATGCTACATATATAGTTTGTGTAAGTAGGCTGATGCAATGACTGCAATGGATAGACAAATGAATATTTCCTGTTCTTCCAATAAGCCAGCTAGTGTCATTACCAATTGGAAGTAGCCAGTTAGGGAAACAAGTGCCCTCATGACTCAATGAGGGCCAGCACACAAGGACAGACACTGTTCTCGGGCTGAGCTGGATTCTGTTTCATCAGCATATCTCAGCTACTTTGTGACTGGTTGGTAAACAAGATTTCTTATAGAGAAACAATGATACATACTGTTGACCAATGCTAATTTTGACAGCAGGTTTTGATTTAGTTTTAGTCATAGTCTTTTGAATAAAATTCCATTTAGTTTTAGTCATATTTCAGTCATCTGAAATTTAGTACCGTTGATTTAGTTGACTAAAATGTGTTTTGACAGGTCTTGATGATGCCTGATTTTACATATAAATAGCTGTGTGCCGGAAAAATGTCTCAGTCTTAGTTCTACTGGATCTCTTCTCCACTAGACTCTCCCTAAAATCTTAATCTAGTTTTTATTTGTTGAGGATTTCTTTTTAATTTACTTTTCGTAGTCAACATTTTTCGTATGGTGTTGACTTTAGTCACGTCAACGTCACTAAAGTCAACAGTGGTTGTCACAAATCCAGTCAGTTCTACAGCAACAGCCTGCACGTGATGGAGCACATGGCCTACATTTACCTGAGAAAACACTGTACGCGGCTGCATTTCAAGCATCAAAGGTTTGTAAATGAAAGCAAAAACGTTTTAATATTACTTACATTTCAGGGTTTCTCCAGCATAGGGGATATGAAGCTTGAAGCGATCGCAGCATGGACCAGGGGTAAGCGAGGTGCACCTGAGAACAGAGATGAAAGGAGAGTCAAATCTCACATTCAAAGTTGTGATATTCATTCAGCACTGCCAACTAAATGACAGTATTCCACACCTAAGGGCTCACACACAGCCACACTCAGCTACGCGGGTGGCCATAGCTGAGTGGGTAGAGACTAGAGAGGCTGTCTGGGAAATAAAAGGTTTACATCCTACCTGCTCCCAAAGGTGCTGCCAGGGGTCATCAATGTGTCCGTATACGGACAAATGTGTCCGTGGAAAGACTCGGCCATGTCTGTGGCTTTTTTTTACATAACATTATAATGTTCTAATTTTGATCATAAACCCAATTGAATGTCAGTCTAAAAAAAATAAGTCAAAGAAGTTTAGGGACAAGGGGTAAGGCATGTAAACAAATAGAGCCCTATGAGTCCTCTAGGACAATGATTGTTTAACTTTGTATTTTCATGGACCCCATACGGACTTGTGCACTCTCAAGAGTTCCAGACCTGTAAAGGTCATTTAAGGCTTTAAGCTCTTTATGTGTTACTTTCTGGTAATATTATTATCCACTCATTTGAATGTCCATGGCAAAAATAGAATCTTGACAAAAATGTCCACCACAAGCCCCTATACAGCGCCCACTGCTCCTTGGTACTTGGGTTGGGTTAAATGCAGATTTCACGGTCAACGCAAAATATACTGTGACAAATACTGCAAAGGAGTGCGGACCATTATTATTATTATGTTACTGTCATAATACTATTACTGTGTTCAAAGCCTCTTCATCCAAGCATTCTGCCAGATGTCACTGAATCACTCACAACACTTTAAGTATATAACATTGCAGCAATTGGCATGCAAATTCAAAGACAGGCGACATGTGTCCCATCCCATAATTACAATGAAGCCATATGCAACGTAGTCCATGCTCCACGGAAGCTTGGCTGGAGCACGACTCCAGACTCACCCCGTCTTTAGGTCTGTGACCCGGAGGCAGTTGGTGGAGTCGAGCCCCACGCGTCCATTCCGCACCACACTGCACAAGAGGGGCCGCAGCTCTGGTGCAATACGGTGCAGTGCAACCTCAGGGGACATATTGTTCATTTTCCACACTCACGATTCTGTGGAGAGAACCGACAACAAGAAGCCATCACTTGAATGGGAATGTCTGTGGGTTTAAAGCAAGCATAGTTCTCTTCACTCATGGCTTAACGTTTAATATGGGAGGGTCATTGCTGAGTTAGTGTATTTACATATTTCTGTTGATCTCTCTCTCTCTCTCTCTCTCTCTCTCTATTCAATTCAAAGGAGCATTAATGGCATGAGAAACATTGCCAAAGAGAGTGTCAAAATATAATAAAAACTGTTGAAAGGGGTAACATAATACAGTTGGAGGGAGTACAGGATTGTGTAACCGAATCAGAGCTATGTCACATTGTGTCGTTATATACATGTTAGCTTTTTTTTTTTTGGTACAGCAATCTTTTGCTGTCACTTTGGGATAAAAAGCAGCATTTTTCCTGAAAAAGATTTTAAGTAGTATTAAAAAAAAACTCTAAAAAACTAAAATGTGTGTGTGTGTGTGTGTGTGTGTGTGTGTGTGTGTGTGTGTGTGTGCGTGTGTGTGTGTGTGTGTGTGTGTGTGTGTCTCTCTCTCTCTCTCTCTCTCTCTCTCTCTCTCTCCCCCTCTCAGACACACAATTTCAATTCTATTCAATTCAATTCAAAGGGGTTTATTGGCATGAGAAAACATCTGTTTACATTGTCAAAGCAGAAGTGTACACAATACACTACAATACAATCAGAACAAAATATGTACAAGTGAAAGGAGTGTAACAGTTTTCATGTATCAAGGTTACATGCAGGCAGGCACACACACACACACACACACACACACACACACACACACACACACGTTTTTGATTGATTGAATACTTTGTCAACAGTCAGTTTGCAGAGACAGATACAGGGAAGTACAGTACAATACAAGGTCTGTTAAAAGGATTTTCCCAAGAAAGCATATGGCTTGTTCCATTGGGGTCCTGTGTGTACTGCAATTTAACGCGCACGCATGCACGCACGCACGCACACACGCACTCACTCACTCACTCACTCACTCTCTCACACACACACACACACACACACACACACACACACACACACACACACACACAGCGAGATTAGGGGTAACATGGCGTGTCGAGGTAATGATGTTTTGCAGCTAATAAAACTGCAATTAAAATGACATAAAATGAAAACAATGTCACTATAGGCGAGGCCATGCACTGTCAATGTTGTGTGAGCTTGCTAACAGTTAGCCACCGTTATCAAGGCACTGTGTTAACATAACATACCAGGTTCTTTCAATGTTAGGGTTAGTCGAATATCGACTTTATTACCTGTCATTTAAGTATGAAAAAAGCGTATCAATATTCTACCTGTCAGAGTTGTAAACATCAACATAAACCAGCGTCAGCTCCACTGTTTACTTCATTCTTCCAAAACTTCCGGGTATATGTTTTCTGGGTCCTTCTGGGGGGGACCACGACGGCATAGGCGGTTTTTGTGATGCCTGTTGATAAATAAAATAGAAATGTTGTCCCGCACTGGGCACGGTCCTTTGTGATGTTTTGCGACAGCCGCACGTTATGTATCTATGCTGACCCCCATGTAATATATATTTATAATTAAGTATATTTATTTCACTTTGGTGTGATGTATAGCAATGTGTCCAGGCAGTACACGGTCACCCAGCTGTCATCGTCGTTAGGGTGGAGTGACACGTGACAACAACATTGCTGCTGCTGCTGCTGCTGCTGCTGCTGCTGCTGCTGCTGTGAACTTTGGCCAGTCTGCAAAACCACAGCTGATTAGAAGGTAAACCTTTTAATGTCATATTGATATTTTAACATGTGATTTATGCACTGCAGCGTGTACAGTCGCATCTCATAAATGTATCTATTTTATGTCTGTGTTCTTGTCTAAGTGAACTGGACTAAGATAGTGAAAGTATAAGAGAAAACTGCACTATTATGCTTGAACTGCACCTGTCCTACTGTACCTTGAATATACCAGTAAACCAACCTGTTGCACATTATGCACATACTGTATAATGTACAAAGTTGTTTACACAAAGTTAGCTACTCGAAAAATGCTGTTGGTATACTACTGACTGTATACATATGCACATGTACATGTACATTTAGACGATGCTCTTTTTATTCTCTTTGCTCTTTTTTGCACTCTTTCTTTTCTTTAAATCTTTCTACGTTATTTTCATTCTGCTGTTGTTACAGTATATACTGCCAGTGCTGCATTGTCTTTAGGAAGCCAAACCAAATACGTTTCACTCTTATGTAGGCCTACCTGTACACAATGTAACAATAAAGTACAACCTTGAAACTTGGCTTGAACCTTGAACTTGTTAGTTTTGAAGTTCGTGCTGCTTAATTGTAACTGTAATTCCATAACAGTAGTGGCAATTAATTTGAATGAAAAACGTTTGATAGATCAAAATAAATCATGTGTTTTAGCCAATCGTAAGTAATATTTATTGTGTGTGTGTGTGTGTGTGTGTGTGTGTGTGTGTGTGTGTGTGTGTGTGTGTGTGTGTGTGTAGAAAGAGATTTCAATTTTGTTTTCAAATGTGTTGCTTATATTAACACTCATTCCATTCCATTCCAATTAGATATTATATCACTGTTGTGATATGAAACATTAGGATTTGGATATTGCTAAGTTCTTCTTGGTTTTAAACGCTGCCTTACAGCAAAATTGTGCAATTGACTGAACTTGAACCTGACTGTAATAACCATTCTATTCTATTATATCTTATTATATAGGCATTACATAATGAATTATTGTTTATCAGAAAATCTTGTGTAAAAATGTTTCCTATAGTACCAATAGTCATCCCCACAATTAGGGCTGTCACAATTATGACATTTTACATGACGATTAATTGTCACTCCAATAATTGCGATTACATTTATTTTTGCCTTGTAGGCTTTGAAGCTGCACATGATGGTAGACACAGAAATGACTGACATTTGACAACTTCATAATTAAGAAATAACATTAATAGTGGAAATAGACGATCTACAAGCTCAAGCTCACAGCGCATCGCATCTGCCATTTCCACTATTTTTGAAAATGTTTGAAAATATATGAACATTCTTCAACATGGAAACGATTATGACAAAATAATTGTGATTATGTCAAATAATTGAGATTAGACAATTATGTAATAATTGTGACAGGCCTACCCACAATATCATCACAATACCAATATTGAGGTACAGTACGTGGTCAGAGAACATTCTGATTGTGTCCCTATCACCCATAGTACAGTATATTAAATGTTGTGTTTGTCCCTGGTTTTCCCCATCTATGATTACCAGTGGAACACCTCTTATATTCTTTTCTGAATGTAAACTGTTTTGCAGATCAGATTGATTTCTTCACTTGTGTTTATCCAATCATAAATATTAGTGTGTGTGTGTGTGTGTGTGTGTGTGTGCGTGCGTGCGTGCGTGCGTGCGTGTGTGCGTGCGTGCGTGCGTGTGCACGTGTGTGTGGAGAGAGAGAAAGTTAGGTATTCCTTTTTTATGTGATGCTTATAATTCCATCCACTCTATTTCATACCTGTATTATCTCTATTTTCTTTCCTGTATTTCTTCTCTTCCCTGTCTGCAATGTGTTGACAAGTTGGACAGTCCTTAAACATCTCTGAATGCAAACATTACTGTTTGACAGATCAAATTACACTGTTTTCACCCCACACTCACGCATAATAACACACAGTTATTATTTATTAAAAAATAAAAATAATTGCCCAGCCGCTATCTTTTAATTAAAGTCAGATAATTTGAGGTGCACTACTTTAGAGCAATTCCATAATTACTTATAGATGAGGATTCAAACACCCACACTGCTAACCAAACAGTATTTTCAGAATCAGAATCACCTTTATTGTTGCATCACAGATCTACAAGTGTAAATCAGTGGGTGAAATTTGTTTTTGTGCAAGCTCGTTTTTGTTTTTTCCAGAAAGAAAAAGAAGAAAGGAGAAAGGGGGGGGGGGGACCAAGGGGGAAAAGAAAGAAAAATCAAAAAGAAAAAGTGAATTTTATGTGAACCAGCATCATTGAGCCTCCATATTTTCCTCTTTAGTCAATATGAGACACCACAGAGATTATATGACACATGTTTGTGTCTAACGTCTGCTGTGGAATAAAGCAGGGAAGAGGGAAGGCTTCTAGTCAAACCTCATTTCATTATAAGGCGAGCCAGGAACTGTTCTAGTGGATGTAGTTAGTAACCCTAATGCAGGCTCCACCCAAACACTAACAAGTTGTACAATTCTGAAATGCAATCAAAATGACGTTATAGGCGTGGTAGTGTCTTAAATCCCGGTTGAGCTAAAAAGGGATATTTTCAGTGCAGTTTTATTTCATGCCATTTTTGTATAATTTGAAGTTCTCCCGCACCCCCCACCCCCCATCGTTTTAGACTAATTGTGGGCGCAATTAATCCTGGACATTTAAATCGTTTTTTTTTTTTTTTTTTTTTTTTTTGCTCGAGACCCAAAAGAGAGATTCGACGTTTGCCCGGAACCCAAACTAGTGAAAATAGCAGATCTACAAGCGCCACGTTGTGAGCTTGTAGATTGGCTATTTTCACTACTTCTTAAGCATTTGTTTTCTAATTTATGGAATTTCTTAGATTGTTCTTTTATTTATTAATGAATATTCATGAAAATCTTACAGCTTTTTTGGGGAATGTTTTGAAATAATAATGATTGAAAACTAAATGAAGGAAACTAAAAATTAAGGGACCCATAAAAATGTGTCCGCGACCCACACTGGGTCCCGACACACTGTTTGGGAAACAATGATTTAAATTGTAAAAATTGTGTATAACAGTAAGTGTGATAGTGCTGCATAGTACTGCTATACTGTATAGTACTATACTGTATAGTACTATAGCATTGGTTCTCAAAGTGGGGTCGAGGGACCCCCAGGGGTCCTTGAGGGAGTTCCAGGGGGTCCCCAGCTAAATGATAGTTAGTTACCAAATGGACCCTTATGGGTATGTAACTCAGAGAGTGTACATACCCACAGTGCATGGCCTCGCGTAATGGACCTGTTATAGGGTCTATTTGATTCCATTTGTACACTCTCAAAGTTAAATTAACATTGATTTTACAATATAAATTGGGGTCTCAGAGATAAAAATGCCATTAAATGGGGGTCCATAGCCTAAAATGCATGTCAAACTGAGGGTCCTTGAAATTAAAATGGTTGAGAATCACTGCTAGAGCCATACAAATCTTCTCGTATGGGTGTCCCTGGCATATCCTTTCAAATGGGGGTCCATGGGCTATTAAGTGTCAATTTGGGGGTCCTTGACATGAAAAAGTTTGAGAACCTCAACCACTGCTCTATAGTTCATGTCAGACTTCCACCCAGTCAGGCATAGCGTCGCTGTTGTGCAGAAATTCCGAAGCCAGCTACTTTTGCTATTTTTAATATAATTATGTTCCACCTGACAGAGATGATATGCACTGCCACATACATATATATATTTTACCAGTATATTTAAAAACACCAAGCTATTAAAGTCTGCATAGCCTACTGCTTGTCAGAGAAACCTTTTAGGCGTTGCTGCATTTTTAAGGACACTTTTAAAACACCCTCACTTTTATTCATTTTGGATACACCGACTGTAAGATGATATATGTTTCATAAGATTTAAACTCAGCCTTGAACTCAGTTAACCTGTAGTCTGTACTGTAGTGTAAATCCAGAGGGGTTGACTTGTCTAGGGGTTCAACAATGAATCAAACTAATTGGTTTAATCTATTATACAAAATGATAGATTTGTGGAGAAATTACATTAATTATTTTGTTCTTTTCTTTTATCCAAACATTTTCAGAATAAA
This sequence comes from Nannobrachium achirus, assembly GCF_963921795.1. NCBI lineage: Eukaryota > Metazoa > Chordata > Actinopteri > Myctophiformes > Myctophidae > Nannobrachium > Nannobrachium achirus. The sequence goes on along the minus strand of NC_137827.1, from coordinate 40,052,597 downwards.
TAAAATATACTGGAAATAGCTGATCTACAAGTTTACAACACCATGTCACATCGCAATGCATTGTGAGCTTGCAGACTGGCTATTTTTCCAATTATTTTGGCTAATAAACTAATATAATAGGGCAGAAGTGGTTGATTTGAATAATCGATTCAGCCGATTATTTAAAAAAAAACATTAATTGATACAATAGTATATCATATGAAAATATAATACAACAATTATTAAAACACTTACTTCAAGATTATTCAAAAAAGCAATGGAAAGAATAATTGCTAAGACAATAATTGATATACTGTAGTGGCAGCACTAGCTGCCTCAGACATTGTTACCTGAAATTCTGCATGGCAGTGAGACTTTTAAGAAGAGGGGCTGCTGCTGTTTTGAGTGGTTGGACATGGTGGATCTTATTTTAATCCACTGCAATGGGAACTAAAAGGGATCCAGGCTGGCTGTTCATGCCTGGTGAGAGAAGACAATATGTGGGATGTGGTGGGAGAGTGAATTGAGCCATCCTACAGCCAGCGGCCAAGCTTTCCAAGTCTTCTACTGCATAGGAAGAGATTTGAAGAGATTAGCACTCTAGCATTAGCCCTGATACAAGCAGAGGATTGAATTAATTAAGCTTTTACTGGGCTGCGTTCTGTGCACGTGGTGCAGCATTGAAATAATCACCTCCGTTTAGATTGGAAACTGTCCAAATAAGCTTGCCATGAATGCTCTATTTTTACCTTGCCGCTCGTTTCCGTCAATCTCATGCTAATGGGGGAGTGAAATGTTATCGAGGCAGTGCATTTGTGTTTGGAAGCTTCTTGGAAACTAGTTTACATATTTTCCCTGAAATACCCTCGCAGACTTAGTTTTTCCTGAGGATTTTTATTGGGGCCTCTGTCTTTTGAAGTACAGGTTTCAACCAAAAGGACGGACCAAAGTCAAGGCCAATTTTCAAATTTAGGCTATGATTTGCCAAAATCTGGTTCATGTTATCGTATTTGTCCTGAAAGTGGAAACATCTTGCTTCGTGATGAGTCTCATATCAGCACTGGGCAGCAGTGTTTGAAAATAATGTGTCTCTTGGTTATAGGTCATGACTGAAGAGGCTTTCGACATGATGGTGGTGGGGTCCTGTATGACAGACTTGGTGTGGTGAGTAAACGAGGTGTAACAGTTAATCGAGCTGATCGATTTAGTCGATTATATAGAAATAATCAATTTTCATAAACAGCAGATCTACAAGCTCAGCTCAAAGGACTTGTTGTGAGCCTGTAGATCGTCTATTTTTGCACAATACCATTGTACAATGAAGGATAAAATAGAGGTTGAATGGTTAATTAGAGACTTATCCGTTTATATGATATCGTCTCTGTTGGGTGGAAACCTCATTGTCCAAAACTGTTACTTTTCAGGATTCAAACAAGAAAATTGCAAAAGTAGCAGATCTGCAAGCTTGAAACGCGACGTTTTGCACCGTGTTTCGATATTGCAGATCTGCTATAGGCCTACTTTTGATGCTCTTGTGTGACACTGAAGTATGATCATGTTGGTCATTAATTTACGAAAAATGTAAATATGGAGATGGGTTTCTGGCCAGACATATGATATATATATAATAAAGAAATAAATAAATGAACACACTTCTCGATTATGGTATTTGAAAAATCTATAGAATAATCGTTAAGAAGATAATCGATAGTTGCATTAAAGCCAACCCCCGGATTCAGCTCCATCCAAACGGCTATAACTACATTTCACAATTTCGAATTAGGCTGAAGCTGAATTGTCTTCAGGTAGGCTCAACGGGAAGCCAGAGTATTAGGCTTATTAGGCAACTGTTCATTACCTCATTAGAACCGGTCTTTCAAGGTTTATAGTGTTAATAAACTGAATTATGAGAAATTGCTGTTTGAACATGATTTGCTTCAAGCTTTGGAACATACTGTAATGTCCACATTGTTGTTAACCACCGACAGTTCCTCTGATGTGTGTGTGTTTTTACATACAGTACAAGCATGTGGAAAATATGATATAATAATGCGCTGAAGGGTGTTTCCACCATGCTTAAAAAGGACTATCCAATCCTGTCCAGACAAGAATAGAGGAAGTGGTCTAAATGGAGCAAATACCACTACTTCAGTGCTGTCCACAAACTCAATGCCCAATATGTTATGACTCAATTTTCCCAGGTACAATATACAGTACATATACATCTATGCTTCATATATCTAGGTTTTTTAGCAGGCTGCGCACTGTTCAAGTGGTGCAGCACTGGAATAATCACCTCAGTTTGAATTGGAAAAATGTCCAACAAAATTTAGACCCAACAGTATTTTATCCATCAGGTTTCAGCTTCACCCAGCTGATGCCCAAGTGGTGAGACTTGGGGGGGGGGGGGGAGGAGGGGGCAGTTAGGGGTTAAGTGTCTTGTTCAGGGACCCCTTGAGACATTGCCGGACCGGCAATCGAACCTGGGACCTTTTGCTGAGCCAGGCGGCCTCGTTACCCATTTAGCTATGGCTACCCAAACTTATTCTAAGCTTGAATGCTCTGTTTGCCTACTTTTATATGAAAAGAAATAGATCAAAATGATTGATCACGTTAGGCTCTACTCTTTCTTCAATGAATTCACAAGTTTACCATCTTTTTACTTTTTTGTTAAAATACTTCAACATAAGTGGTTCTCAAAGTGGGTTTGAGAACCACTGGTCTATATAACTGCGTTTCATCAAAGCTTCTTCTAGTCTAAATGACATCATGTTCTCATACGCAGAGTCATTATTGCTGCCATGCCAAACCAGGGCCCATGATATCTAAAGTTCATTGATCCATCCACCCAATGGGTGATGCAGATGTTATCAGTGGGTGTAAACCCAACTCAGACTTAAAGGACTCAAAGTGTTTAGCTAATCCACTATAATTACTGTTTACTGAAATGTCAGTGTTACATCATGCTGACATGCGGTGAGATCTGTGGAGCCAACCATGGTCCTTTTCCCACAAATCGTTAGTCATCAGCTCCAGCACAATGGATAGTTGAAAACAACAATTTGTCACCCTCATTTGTCCCGTAAACCTTTGTTAAGAGTGGCACGATACCTATATAATTAATCCTACACGCTTTATGGACTACTATGGTCTCTAGACTTTCAACGTCGAGCCAACTCAACACTTGACTTTGAAGAAGAGAGTGAACGCAGAATATGTGACGCAAAGAGAAAGAAAAAAAAAACATTGATACCGTTCTTCTCACCAGCCCCTCACTTATTTTTGGAATCCCTCAAATTGCTCAAAAAAGTCCCTACTAGTTATCAAAAACATATGGGCCCCTCTGCGTGAAGCTTTTGGCAAGTTGTGTAGCTCATTAGCAATTAGGCCTAAAAGTCTTGCTTTGAAGGACAGGAGCTGTCTATTAAAACCTTAATATGCTAACTGGAAACGGCCTACTTCTGGATAGGGTGTGTGGGGTCGGGGGTTTGGATGGAGGTCGGGATGGTGGCGGGAGTGGGTCTATGGAACGCATTTCTGGACCATCAAAGTGACAGGCATGTCTTTGAAGTCAGAAATCCAGTTGTGTCACTGTACGAATATTTTGGGTGAGTCTGCCTGTCTGTCTGTCTGTCTGTCTGACAGTGGAACGCAAGTTTTGCTCTGATGAGGGTTCACTGGCTCTCACTCTCTTCGAGTCTGTCTGCCAACTTTTGTGTCTTATCGCTCTGTCTCGGTCACCCGTCTCTCTGTCACACACAAATAATGATCATCAGACAGATTGACGATGATAGGTCATAATGGATTTAGCTGATGCTCTATTTTACATCATATCATTTTATAGTAGTAAGAGGCTCATGTGAATTATGTGCTATCCTGCAGTGCATGTTGTAGGGGAGGAGCTGTGTGACTCTCTCCAGAGGCAACCCATTGTCAAAGCCAGACACTGCCCCCTACTGACACTGCTGACTGAGACACTGGAAACACAGCACCTTTGCTCTTGAGCTGCAAAACAACAACAAAGTATCAGTGGTGGAAAGTAAACATTTAATCAAGTACTGTACTTTGTGTATTTCGAGGTACCTAAACTTGATTTTTTTTCATACTCCTCCATCTCAGAGGTAAATGTTGTACTTTATCTATAAAAGAGAATACTTATAGAGGGTATGCGCATGCATAAAGTGAATGGCAAATCGAGTGGCAAATTGAGTGGCAAAGTGAGTGGCAAAGTGAGTTTAATGTCATTTAACGTTGTTTAATGCAATCAGGTAGGACTTTTCTGTTTGGATGTATGGGCTGTCAAGGCCAGAAAGTAGTTTTTACCACTCAATAGGCATTCCTGCATAACTTCCGGGTATGATGATGATGTCACGCGCATACCCTCTATACTTTTGGTACTTAAGTATATTTTTATGCCATACTTTTATACTTTTCAAACCTCTTTGTCCTGCCATGTCTTGGCCATCTATAACATCTGACATCATACATACAATGCCCATATATGGAGATCCATGTCTGTAGAACCAGCCACACAGATATAGGCTGTCTTGGCCATCTGTCTTGGCCATAATATGGATTCTGTTAGTGTGGTATGTGGCCGATGTGGCCTCCATATATGGGCATTCCTCTATGAAGTCCTGTTAGATATGGGCTTCAATATGAAGGACCGCCCTATAGTCTTTGACTTATCCTTGTCTATACATTTCCAAATCGTTTGCAGTTCTAGCCACTGCATTGAATTGTAGACCCAGATGTATCAGTAAGGCGGCGAACTGGCTACGCAAGACTTAAAGGACGACTTCACCCACTTTCGACCTATCTTTATATAATTTGTCCACACTAATGCTCATTATGTTATGGTACCATTTTTGTCTACTCTGTTTGTGTCTCAGAGTAGGGCTCAGGACAGTTCAGAAACCCGCCTACCAGTGACCTCATCATTGGGGAATCCAAGCTAATAGAAACGTCTGGCTTTCTATTCCTGGAAAGTTGTCATCATGCTATAATGGAAGCCATTGTTCTCGCGATAATAAAAATCACATACATAGCTTAAAAAGATGAAATCTGCCTAACGATGATGTCACTGGTAGGCGTGTTTCTGAAGTGTCCAAAGCCCTCCTATGAGACACATGCCGAATAGATTAGATTTTTTACCATTTGATCATGAACATTAGTGAGTACCAATTATATTAAGATAGGTTGGAAATGGGTGAAGTTGTCCTTTAAGTTGTAGTACAGTACAAGCACAGAACAGTAGGAAACTACAACCAACTACAGAATTAACTGCTATGATCTTGATTCAAACCCCTTCGGCCAATCCTGCCTCCTTCTCTCTCAAGGCAAACTAAATTAGTATGTGTCTTCTTGAGAGAGAAAAAAAGGAAGTCAATAAAGAAAGATTTGACAAAAGTTATGGCCTAGTGCAAGTTTAAGGATGTTTTGTTGCCATGATGTTTTTATTTACCAGCAAAAATAGAATGTATAATTGTCCATACAAAACACAAAACATACTGTACCCAAGTTCAGGACGATTTGGTTTACCTGCAGCTGTGAAATAATAAGTAATTCCTACTTTGTCCAAACTGGTAATCCTGATTACTTTTTTTTTTAGCTTATACCAAGAGGAGGACAGAACATTCTGATTCTATTTTGACAAGTTGCTTTCTTGAGTCAATAACAACATTTACAATATCTGTCTTGGATCCACAAGCTTCTGCTTCTGCTGTCAATACTCATCATCAGGCAGTTTTTAACTCAATTCAATTATGAAATAGCCACCTTAATAAAGGTGTTTTCACTTTTTCACCAGAAGAGTGCCTTTTTCTCCCCTCTTTGTTGCACTTTTCTCATCATCTTGATGAAGTTCAAGTTGAAATGATCCATGCTTTGACCTATGTTATAATGATTTTACCGTCTTCCTGCCTTTTAGTAATATATCAGTTGAATAGGCTGCATTTTAAATGATGCCTATTCAATACCTATTCATGTATTCAAATGGTGTATTCTGTTTTGACACAGCTTATTTTGCCGGAAAGCAGAAACTGTCTGTCAAGTAAGTTCGTTATTGGAAACTGTTTTTAGTTGTGTTTGCATTGCGGGCATCCAGGTGGTGTACAGTAGATGCAAAACACTCGCCCACGAACCCCGGCGTTGGTGCCTCCGACTTGGCCTGGCACTCCAACCTCCAACAAACACAATTAGCAAGTGGGAAAGGTCAGCATGGGATAGTGTTGGGTCACTAGTGACTGACTCCTACTGGTTGGCTGTGGAACATGTTGGACGGGGCATTTGGGAATATGAGCGTGCGTGCATGCGTGCGTTGGGAGTCTTGGGAGAGGTACCGTTAACGCCCACAAGCATTATGGTCTCCCGGTAAAACGCCTCACTGTAAGGTGAAAGAGACCCCAATGGTGTATTGTGAGAGGGCCGAGAATGATATTCTCCTCCTTCCTCGGACCAAACAGTGGAGGCTCTACAACGGCAGGGACTGCAGTGCCACTCAGGACGAATTGGCAATGAATTGACAATGACTAAATTAGCAGAACATGGCAACATTATAAAACAACACACAAGAGGAAAATAGAATTGAGTGCCAACCTGGAGGCAAGCGGCCCACGTCACTTAGCGCCTGTTTTGGCCTTTTCTCGTATCGTGGGAGAAAGAGCGGCGATGTTGCACTTCGGCACGTAGCTGTCCCGTTTGTCTGGCAAGCTCACACAGACAACAATGGCTCAATGTCTCCCTGTGCGAGGAGAGGCGTGGGTGGGTTCGCCTTGAAATGTGTCACCTGTCAGTCATGCGGTCTCAGGTGGCTGTTAGCCTGTGTAAGCGAACGGGTTCTAGTGAAGTGGGGGTGGATGGAACGCTATCCTAGTGAGTGAGTGACACCCGTTGGAAAGTGTCACGGTATGGGAAGCAATACAAAAGGAGTAAGTGTGGGGCACTTGGTGGTGGTTGTGTGTGTGTGTGTGTGTGTGTGTGTGTGTGTGTGTGTGTGTGTGTGTGTGTGTGTGTGCGTGTGCGTGTGCGTGTGCGTGCGTGCGTGCGTGCGTGCGTGCATGCGTGCGTGCGTGGGTGTGTGCGTGCGTGCGTGCGTGCGTGCGTGCATGCGTGTTGGACTAAATGAAGTTGTTATATCTATTCATCCTTTTCCACAAAACGTTAAACCTACAGTAGTTTAAAAACATGCATCCTTAGTTTTAGTTTCCATTCTTGCCGCACTACTTTAAAAGGGCAGCATATCCAGGAGGGGCGAGCTCCGAAAGCGTCCCGTCTCAGACGCGTCCGCAAAAACTATTGAAATAATAATCTGGCTCTCAATTACACTAGATTATTACATTATTCTTTGAATGCTCAAAGCTTCTATTATCATAGGTCTTTCTATGCCAGTTTTCTCTCAAAAGCGAAGAAAAAAAGTAACATAATTTATTAGTCTAAAGATCCTGACAGTGTTGCTGTTTATTTACACCGGCCAAGCCTTAATGGCAGACAATCAAAATTGATCTAGCCTATTCACTGGTTTGATAAGCAATGCTTAAAATGTATTTGGCACAACAGAACCCACACTAATTTTTTTATTTATTTTCCACAAAAAGAAAACTATAACTATATATATATATATATATATATATATATATATATATATATATATACTGTATATAAATACACATACAGTTCATTCAGTCTAGGTTGATCTACATTTTTACAACAAACATCACAATAATCATAACCGTTAAAATGTGCTGGTATTTGCCGTGTGTATTTTACAAGATGAAAGTCAAATCAGCTGGATGCCATAATACGGTATACGCCTCCTGTTGACCTGTGATGCTGTCGGCCGCGTAAGTTACTGGAAACCCTTGGCGTGGAGTGAGGTTACTGTAACACCACATCTCAACCTGCCTATCACCAATTGGCAATGACTAAATTAGGAGAAAATGGCAAAAATGCACTTTGGTCTGCCGAGCTGCAGCGCTGGCCAGGGGCCAGACCACAGCAGCCTGACGTACGGTGTGAAGCTATCCAGGAGCACCCAGGGCTCCCGTGTTGCCACATTTTTTTGCGAGAGAAATGAGCAACCAGGTCTATGAAACCAAGCCCAAAAGAAGCAACCTAGCTGGCCAAGAGCACGTTAAACCTACAGAATGTATACATGAGCTATTTGAAAATAGACGATCTACAAGCTCACAACGAGTTGCATCGCGGCACATTGTGAGCTTGTAGATGTGCTATTTAACACACCAGAAAAATGTGGAATGATTTAAAATGCAGAAATCGTGTATTGGCATCGCTGGCACAAAATATTTTCAGCTGAGGGTCCAACAATTTGTTTTAGGAAACAAGCCCAAACAAGCTACTACACTTCAGAAACAAGACCAAAAAACCACAAACCTGCCTCTACTAATTATTTATAATCGACTACTTTACAGAAAAACAAGACCAAAATCGTGGACTTGGCAACACTGGTTGGCTCCCTTCTGCGTTACTCACCGACCTCCTCCTCCTCCTCTGTGATTGGAGGGATGGGCAATGATGGGCAGCTCTCCTCCAGGGCATCCATCTGTGGCATGGTGGCCCTGGGGTGAGGGACGGGACTTTTCTAATGAGTCAGCCATTACTGGTGACACCAAAGTCTGCTCTGGGTTGTATTGGTGCATCTCTATCTATCTATCTATACTACAGTATCTAGTTCGTCTGTCTATCTGTCTATCTAATCCAGGGGTGGGCAACTTTGATGATAGAGAGGGCCACTATATTTCCACACTCAATCCAGAGGGCCACATCCCTTGGCATATTGTTACTGTCGAGCAAAAACCTCTTATCTCCAGTAGGAGTAGCAAAAATAGCCGATCTACAAGCTCAAAACGCGTCGCGCTGCGACACGTTTTGAGCTTGTAGATCTGCTATTTTTGCTACTTTTGAATTGGAATCCTGAATTATCTTTTGTTATTTTTTAATTGAAATCCTGAAATGTAACATTTTGATTTAATTTCCAATGCATTTAGTTATACTTATGTTAACTTTATGAACTTAAATACAAATACATTGGACATAAAAAAATAATATAGACTGAAGACTGGGTCATGTTTGCATGTTTGGAATTCTAACAGCTGAAATCAATAATATCAGTATTCCGATATTAACCTACGGGCCGCATCAAGTGAAGGTGGGGGGCGCATGTGGCCCCCGGGCTGCCAGTTGCCCATGTATGATCTAATCTATCTACGTGTATCTAATCTATCTATGTGGATGTTTTATATGATGTTCAACCACAGTATACAAAAGGAAAGGGGCTATAAGTTAAAAACCTTTGTAAGTTCATCCATCCAATATTTATCCTCCATTTTGATCACATTTTGGACAATGGCTCTAACAAAGCCCATGCCATCTTCATCATGGTAGACAATAATAATAAATTATGTATGGTAACATTTTCCATATGCTTATTGTTTACTCGGGGAAGAAAGATTGTCCAGGAAGACATACCAAGGAATTTTAAAAGGCTGTTGGTTAATATCTTTTCACTAAACATCAGTCCCATTGTTGAAGAAAAATTGCCTTTATGCTTCTTTATTTTAATTTATATATAAAAAATTAAATAACATTTGTGAGTAATGATACAGAACTTGCAAAAACATTTCTAGAATGTAACAATTGGCTGTATATGTTTCAGTGAGTGAATAACTCACTGAAAGTCAAACTATCTGGGTATCAAAGGGATTCAATGTTATACTGTATGTGTCATCAGTAAATCCCACAGGCAAGATGTATCATAGCATTAGGGATGGGACGATACGCGATATTATCGTTTATCATAATAAAAAACACTCATGATAATCGTATTGTGGAGATTTAATTTATCGTACCACTTAAACCCTCTATAATTGGTAAAAGGTACTTGATACAGTATTTTTTTCACTCTCTATCAAATGTCTTTGCCCAAAAATAGACGATCTGCAAGCTCACAACGCGTCGTGTTGCGACGCGTTGTGAGCTTGCAGATCTGCAATTTTTTGGTAAATGATCCGCCCCAGGATAATGGATTTTCGATTATCGCGATAATATCGTAAATCGCGATTTCTTTTGTCACAATAATCGTGATATGAAATGTTCATATCGTCCCATCCCTACATAGCATACAGTATCTGTAGTGACTGTTGTTGTTGTTGTTGTTGTTTGTGTGTAATGTATGGGAGAAATGTTCATTAATGTTCTCAGCCGGGGACCGAGGCTACCGAAGGAAGGGGAAACCATCCATGGCCATGAGTTCTTCACTGGATTTGGAGGCAAAGGGGCCAACCAGTGCATACAGGCTGCAAGACTGGGGGCCAAGGCCATTATGGTCTGCAAGGTAGGGACCTAGTAACTAGGAACTGTGTTTGTGTGTGTGTGTGTGTGTGTGTGTGTGTGTGTGTGTGTGGCACGCGTGCGTGCGTGCGTGCGTGCGTGCGTGCGTGCGTGCGTGCGTGCGTGCGTGCGTGCGTGCGTGCGTGCGTGCGTGCGTGCGTGCGTGCGTGCGTGCGTGCGTGCGTGCAGACCCCTGCAGTACAGTATGTTTTCCTGCAGATACACAGTACAGAATATGTGTTGGCTTGCCCAATGCTCTCCTCATCCACTTTTTCATACTTTTAGAGTTGCAGAACAAACATGAACACCCAACAATTACCCAGTTAACAGCTACCACCATGAACCTCCTAGCCGCGTTCTCTCTTTTCCAGCCCATCATCTCAACCGCCGCAACAACTCCCCAACTCGCTCATTTTCCGTTGATCAATACCATACCGCATGCATACGTCCACCCACGCTTCCACGCTCTCAAAGAGGCCTTATTCCCTTTCTATACAACCCTGAGTCTCCAATCAGTAGGCACAGAGCAGCCTTTCAACCCGAGCACCAAAGCGCCGGTGCCCCACCTCGATCAGAACAAAAGGGCCGGATCGATAACAGCCCGAGCGCAGGAGAAGTTCTCTGGGCATGGGGAGAACCCAAAAATAGACCGCCAGGCTCGCGGAATAAAAGATCCAAGACGCCCGGGCCGCAACTTCAAAAAGAGTGGAGTCAAGCAGCCACAATCAGCGCAACCCAACATCACAGGCAGCCGGGGCACCCGCGTTTTGGCACATTGTTGAAGAAAGCGTGGGTTCGAAGTGGGCGCCTCGGGGCAGGGTGGGGACCTCTCCCGCACCCCCCAACTCATTTCAGATGTGGACATCCCTGTGCGGATGAAGGGGAGAGGCGAAGGAGGGGAAGGAACGAAAATGGAGGAGAGGTGGACATGAAGAGGCGTCAAGGCGGGGTCATCATATCTCCAAGGCTTGGCGCGGCTGGCCGTGTGTGTGCGTGTGCTCGTGTTGGCGTTGTGTGTTGGTGCGTGCACGTTTGCGGCGCCGGCATGATGCCAGTATGCCGGCAGGGCGCAAAGAGAATCCAACCCAACTGAGGTTTGAGTCTAGCGCTCTTCAAAAGTTTGCCGCTAACCAAGTCTGACCCCGTTTGACTCCTTCTTTCTTTTTAATCGTTTCGCATTCAATCTTTTCTAGGTCGGTGAGGATTCCTATGGAGACAGATACATCCAGAATTTCAAAGACAACAGCGTTTGCGCAGGTAAGGCAAGAATTTCGCCCAAACGGGTGGATCTGTTTCAGAGCAGTGGGAATTTTCTCAATTACTCTTAGGGCTTTTTAAACATCCTTGAGTTTTTTTTATTCTTTTTGAATATTTATATACATATGAAAAAATAAACGCCAGGGGCAGAATGTATGAATAATGGAAAAACTCCTTAATTGGAATAAGATTTGTGGGTTAAAAGCTCGAAAGTTTCTCCAAGTCATTAACAGTGAATACTGCGTGAACATTCTCTCTCTCGGTCGTCCTCAGATTCTGCCTTTTTAATACTGCACGATTTGTGCATGGACTATATCACATCTGTCTAGCACCACAAAAAGCTCAAATAAGTTAGTTTGTTTATTTAAAAGAGAAGCAAAAGATGGATTCAAAGTCTCCCTCTCTCTCTCTTTCTCTCTCTCTCTCTGTGTCTTTGCAGAATTTGTGTGGCGGACCTCCGCGGCAGCCACAGGAATAGCCTCCATTATGGTCAACGACGAAGGTGAGTGCTTTAGCTCACAGTGTTTCCCAAACAGTGGGTCGTGACCCATTTGTGGGTCACGGACCAATTTTTATGGGTCACAACTCGATTAAAAATTACATTTCCTTTTCCTACTTTAAAAAAAAAGATATATATATATATATATATATATATATTTATTTTATTTATTTATTGTTTTTCAAATAATTCAAGCAACATGTTGTGCTCTTATAGATCTTCCATTTTCACTAGTTTGGGTCCCGGGCAAACATCTAATCTCTTTTGGGTCTCAACCTGAAAAGATTGGGAACCACTGTGTTGGTTTAGACCGGGGGTCAGCAACCTGACGCACAAAAGTAGTGAAAACAGCAGATCTACAAGCACACAACGCCTCGCGGTGCGAGGCGTTGTGTGCTTGTAGATCGGCTGTTTTCACTAGTTTAGTTCATTTTTTAAATGATAAATACAAAACGAAGTTTTGGACATACAAGGTTTCCACCCGACAATGACGATATACAAGGCTTTTATAATTTTTTGTGGCCCCAGACAGATTTTTTTTGGTTTTTTTTGGTCCAATATGGCTCTTTCAACATTTTGGGTTGCCGACCCCTGGTTTAGACCCTGAATGAGCACACCTGTCCACACAATAATATGGTTTCTACAGTGCCGTCCTGAACATACAAACACGTGCCCATTCCTAACATTCTACTTATAGGAACGGGTTTATAAATACACCCACATGCTACAGTAAAATAATATAATGTAATAATTGCTCTGCTAGCCATTCAATCTTTTTTTTTCTTCTTTTTACTGGAATTGAATCCATCTGAAATTGTTTACCGGGTAGATTGCCTTAAAAAAAAGCCAGAGAGAAATGGAAAAACAATGTGAAGGAGACTTCCAATAGTACACAGTATGAACTCAATGTCGAGGACAAATAAAATCCAATTAATTTTACGTACTTCACTGATTGAGAGAAATGTCCAAGGACACAGCTAGCTGGGGAAAAGGATGAGATCTAAACAAATTATTGTGTTTTCTTCTGTGTCCTTTTTCCTGGGGATTACAGTACACACTACCTCATGTTGATACTTTCTGGCTTTGGAAAACATGAATTCTAATTTCCTTATAGAACTAAAAGAGAAAGCTTGGATATCATAAGTACTATAGGAGCATTGTCATTGATTTTTGACTGCAGAGTTGTCACTGTTCTAAATTAATTTACTTGCAGCATATTTTAAGCTCACGGTTATTTCTCAAATACCTTTACAGGAAGGTGAAAACATGAATTTCTCACTGATTTCCAGTATGTGTAACCGTAACAATTTTATGCTCTATCACAATATTTGCAGGTGTAAAAGTGTGCTTTCGTTTAATTTAAAAATTTAAATTAAATATCACAAGTTGGCAATTTAGACATTTTCAAATCAATATTTCATATACACTGTGTATCACAAAACATGTAATGTAATGATAACCCAGGAAAGCATCCCTGTCATTTTAGATTTTTGTGTTGGCTATTCAAAAGTTGCAGATATACCGGTACAAGCTACAAGATTGCTGCCAGAATTTCCATCTGCTATTTTTGAACATTTGAAACATTTTAAAAGATATCGTCACTGTCGGGCAGAAACCTTGTATCTCCAAAGTTTTCCCCAAAGTAAAGCCCTTATTATACAAGATTGTCGCACAAAACTTGTGAAAATAGCACATCTACAAGCACACAACGCCTCGCACCACGAGGCGTTGTGTGCTTGTAGATCGCCTATTTTCACAAGTTTGAATCATTTTTAAAATGATTAATACAAAACAATACAAACGGTTTTGGACATACAAGGTTTCTACCCGACAACGGCAATATTGAAAGTGTGAGAAGTGATTTAGACGGTATTTTGTAGAATCTGCCTCAGGTCTTGCACTTGTCTGCGTGTGTGTGTGTGTGTGTGTGTGTGTGTGTGCGTGTGCGTGTGCGTGTGCGTGTGTGTGTGTGTGTGTGTGCATGTGTGCCTGCGTGCTTATGTGTGCAGGTAAGAATCTGATCATGATCGTGGCCGGTGCCAACATGCTGCTGGACGCTGCGGAGCTGCAGAGGGTCCTGCCGGCCCTCCGGAGATCCAAGGTGTTGGTGTGTCAGCTGGAGATCAGCCCCGAGACGTCCCTGCAGGCACTGCGTCTGGCACGGGACAACAACGGTGAGGGAACACACAGTGGTATCAGGTAGGGCTGCGAATCTTTGGGTTTCCCACGATTTGATTCAGAATCGATTCTTGGGGTCACGATTCCCTTTTTTTATTTTCGATTTTACTCCAGTCTGCTGGCATGAAAGCAGAATACATTTACGTAGCTTTTATAATTGTAAAGGTTTTTTATCAACTTATTGCAATAATGTAAACACACAAAGGTAAATCCAAGACAACATGTCTGATTTATTCATGCTTGCACACATTATTTTAACTTGTACAAACACAACATAATATCTAATAAATGATCGTAATAAAAATAATAATAATAAAAAATAATAAAATAAAAATGATAAAATTCATAATATCTATAAAATAATATCTAATAAAAAAAAATATTTTTGGAAAATGAGAATCGATTCTGAATCTTACCATGTTAGAAACAAGATTTGAATTCGAATAGATTTTTTCCTGCACCCTTAGTATCAGGGGTCATCATTATGTCTGTGTACACGGACAAAATGTGTCCGTGGGAAAGACTTAGCCTCGTCTGTGGGAAATTTGGGATTTTCTGTTTTACGCACCGCGTACTTATTTCGACCATAAGACCCCAATTACTGCATGTCAAGTCTCCAGGTTTTGAATATGTATGACACTGATTTACTATGACGCTATGGCACCTTATATGAGTCCTAGTACTAGTGGTTCTCAAATGTTTTATTTGAATTGCAAGAAACTCCCGTAACTAAATGGACCCTACTGACTGATCAACGGGTCATTAGTCAGTAGGAGACTCTTTGAGTAATCAAATGAATGGCTTATAGGAAACGAAAACGAAAACAAAAGAATATCCATGAATTCAAGGCTTCACGAGGTGTGTGATTTATATGAAATACGTTATCTTTGGGGTGAACTACTCCTTTAATGAGCCTAAACAGTGATGCTTGAACTCCACGTCTTTCCAACACTCTTTGAGAGAGAAGGTTCTCAATATACTTTTTCTCTGAGATAAAACTTCCTTTTTCTCTCTCTCTCTCTCGTTATGGTCCGGGCAGCTCTACTTTATTTGTCCTTAGAGTTTTCCATAGCCCACCGGTTTTACTTTGCAACCCTTGCTCGTTGTGTAAATTGGAGCATGAAGCCAGTGTCTGAGTTTCACATAACCAGGTATCTCAAAATGATTGTGATCATTTTGAGATACCTGGTTATGTGAAACATGCCAAAGGTTGAGTCAAAGACCTGGTGTTGCGTTAGCAATTAAGAAACACGCGCCTTAAACGATTAATGATCTTTTTGATCCGGACAATTCTGCTGATGAACTCTTCTGTATTTCTCATTTTGTCTCCCTCCTTCCTCATCCTACTCTTCAACTTTCTCCACTTCCTCCTTCTACCTCACCCCCGACTATTTCTAAGCAGCAGCTATATTTAGATTTTTTTTATTTCTGTACCTATTGCACCTATTATATTATTAGAAGTCCTGGGCGTCACTCCAGTCTCCTGTGAGAGTCTACTGGCCCTGTCTTCGGGGGCCTGTCGCCAGTAATGGCGTGGCATGCGGGGCGCCGCAGCAGAATAGAGTCGTACTTGCCGCAGCAGTGTTGCAGATGGGGTGCCCAGATGGCCTCACGCAGCGACATACACATACTCTCTCTCGCCCCGAAATCTCCTCGCTATACCGGCGCGAAAGCGGAAAGACCGACGTCAGCAAAGAACAGCGTCGAAGGTGGCACCTCGGCATGGCAGGGCCTGGGCATTGCGCAAATGGCGATCTCGAGGGAGAGCGGGTGTTAATGGCTTTGGCAGCAGAGGCTTAATGACGTGGGTGTGATGTAACGGAGCAAAATCTCATCACCGTCTAACCACACGTACTGTGAATGAGTCCCAAAAGATACATTTTGTCCGGACTTGACCTTGATACAGGACGGATACGTTATTCTTTTGGAGTGTTTTTTAGGAAAGAAACGATTCCACAGTTTATATACACAGCAGGGCATATTGCAGTGGTGGAAAAAGTACTAATCTTTTTTTACTTAAGTAAAAGTATCAATACTGCAGTGTAGAAATACTCTCTGTTATAAGTAAAAGTCTGGAATTAAAAATTTACTTGAGTAAAAGTACAAAGGTATTGGTAGCAAAATGTACTTAAAGTAGAAAAGTATTCATTATGCAGAATGTCCCATTTCACAAGTTTTCAATTGTCTAAAATGTCTAAAAGCCTTTTGAAAATAGCAGATCTACAAGCTCAAAGTAAAAGTACAGTATTTTTCTCTCAGATGTAGTGGAGTAGAAATAAAATAGTGCTGGAAATTAGAAATACTCAAGTAAAGTACAAACACCTCAAAATTGTATCACTGAATAGCATTTTGATATTGTCTGTCGGTTGTAAACCTTGTATGTTCCCCCCAATTATTTTTCCCCAGGAAATGGCGAAACCTGTGTTCCAATTGATCCAATGTAGTTATTATTTAGTCACAGGCTCTTGTTAATACTTTTAATTGGTACAGTATTATTATATATTATTATTAACAATCTGTCGAAGATCTGATGAAATCTTCCAACGTTGAGGTTTCCACCCGACAGCCTTCCTACTCCAACTGGAAAGTGACTACATGTTCCAATACATTGTCAATGAAGTTCCTTTCTTCCCTCCATCTGCTCTCTCTCTTCCTGCCTGTTTGCTCCGAAAAAGAAAAAAGAAAAAAAAGAAATTGGCGGGCCTTGATGGCGTCATAGTGCTTGATTTTACACTTGGTTGCATGCTGAAAATAGCCGATGCTATTTAAAATAGCTGCTATTTTCAGAGTGCAACACCCGAGCACAACATCTTCTCCTATTCCCTCCCTAACAATTTAGTCTAGTTTTTATTTGTTGACGAAATTGTCAGTATATGTAGTCTTAGTTTTAATCATCATAGCTTAGTTTTTATTTCGTTTTTGTCAGTGAAAAACAGCGAACATTCTTCGTCATAATTATAGTCGACGAAATCAACACTTGACGTCTTCCTCCCCCTCTTCCTGCGCTGTGTATAACGGGGCCGCTTTTTACGTTTCTCGCCAGATGCAATTAGTGCCTGTAAAAGCCCTTTTAGATACTCACTGGTGACTCATGCGTTTGTCTGTGCCTGCGTGTGCATGCGTGTCAGGGTTATGTCTTTCTCACTCTGCACCCCGTTGGCTTAGTTGTCTTTTATGTTGTTCTTCCCTCAGCTCTCCTCAGGAGGAGAGATTTACTACCACAATGAAGAAATATTCTGCTACAAGTAGGGAATCTAGGGATGGGAGGATATTCACTATTATCGTGATAAAAAAACACTCACAATCAGGCCTGACATTTTGTCATTCAAGGGGGGGGAAAGACGCTTGGCCTTTGGTGTTGTAAATTCTTTGAGGGCACTACGTCTAAATGCCAGGGCAGGAAGGCCATAAAATAAAACAAGATCTTTCTTTTTTGAAATAATTCGTTTAACAGTTAAGGATGATTAAAAAATGTATATGTAGACTATCTGCATTGAAATAAATAAATGATGGTTTGTACAATTTGATCAACCAATCAAAGATTGGTTTAAAGATGGGGAAGTTATGAATTCATAATCTCAACAAGACACTGGTCAGTGACAGAGGAAAAAGTGGTACAGTCAGCTGGGCTGGGGCATTAAGGCCACTGTGGCAGGGCATGTCATTCTTGCTATGTACTGTACAGTACATAGCAGCAACATCACAAAAATGTGTTCCCGTCCTGAAAGGTAAAAACACAAAAAAAGGTTCCTGTTAAAAAAATATGAAACAAATACATCCCTGTCATGACATGTAATTAGTTACTTTCAAGTTCCACCACTGCTCTCCATAAGTAAATGAAAGAAGAATAAAAAAACAGCTGTATGCCTATGAGTTTTAACTGCTGAACCCTGTGTGTCTGTGCAGATCTTACAAAACATCTGCAATCAGCTCCCGAACCTTGAACCGAAGAGAGTCATGACACATACAGTATGCCAGACATGACTCAGTGTGTGTGGATCACAGGGTTTCCACATCTGTCCCAGCAGCTGTGTTTGTGTGTTTGTGAAGGGTGTACTGGACTGTGTGTGTGTGCGTGTGTGTGTGTGTGTGTGTGTGTGTGTGTGTGCGTGTGTGTGTGTGTGTGTGTGTGGGTGTGTGTGTGTGTGTGTGTGTGTGTGTGTGTGTGCGTGCGCGTGTGCGTGCGTGCGTGCGTGTGTGTGTGCGTGCATACGCGCATACAGCTGGTTTTGAGGACACCTGGAGCCAAAGGCAGAATAGAGTGACCTGACACCAACATGTCTATTACTGTGACACCTGCAGTAGCAGCTCGGTACATCAGAAGGACATGCATCCGTCTACAAGCGGGGTTTCACTCCCAGGGGCCGTACCAGCTGCCTGGCCTGCTTATAATACTTAATGCAATTTATACATTGCCGAAAATGGCCGATCCACAAGCTCAACGGTGCTTCGTGAGCTTGTAGATTGGCTATTGTCAACATTACACATGTACTGTATAAGCCTCCTGCCTCAAATGAAGGTTGCATTTTGCACGTCCGTTTCTCCAGCGACACTTGGCAGCCGCTGCCGCAGTGACTATGATTGACATGAACGCTCGTGGTCGCACCACAGATGGCAGATAGAGACAGGAGACGATGCGAGGGATAGAGGCAACAGCAGGCCGGTCTTCCTTTTCTAGCTACGCTGTTAGCTGTCGCACTAGACGTGACACCATGGCTGCGTTTCACCAGCCAGCCAGAGGGAGAGAGAGAAAGAACTGAAGTGGGTGTAAAGCCTAATTTTATTCAGTCGAAATATTATTTTCGGTGAAGGGATACAGCCATACGGCGAAGCATAAATTAGCTAGAAGAGCATAAGACAGAGAGAATGACAGAAGTCATTCAAACCGAGGATCAGCCTTATTGGGCAAGTTACAGTGATGTTACACAGGTCAAATCCGATGGATAGTGGATATAGCCACAGCATTTTAGCTTTTTTTGCTGCATTATTAGGTCTCCTCTGCTTTGCACCCCAAAAGATGTCCGGGACCCCCCCTAGAAGCATGTGTGTCATACATACGCAGTTAACTCTGCATGAGAGGGGTATACTGTGGATTAAGAATCAACAGAGTGCCACTTTGTGTGACATGGCATGTAAGGGGGGGAAAAGAATACGTTCTGACTCTGTGAGAGAAAGACAAGATGAAGATGAAAAGAGGGAGGGAGGTTGAGAAATCCAGACAGACATCTGCTGGAGGCAGGCACCATCCAGAAATCTCCCTGGCTTTGGAAAGCAGAAAGATGGAAAACCGAGGTGTGATCCAATATCCAGAGCGGGTGAAGTCCCGCTGATCTGTGTGTGACGTGGGTTTGGCTGGCTCCTCTTAGTGTGGTGAACAGTACAAGCGCACGTACGTGTGCGTGCGTGCGTGTGCGTTTGTGCGTGCGTGCGCGTGCGTGCGCGCACGTGCATGTGTGTGTGCGTGCATGTGTGTGTGTGTGTGTGTGTGTGTGTGTGTGTGTGTGTGTAAAGTAACTAAGTACATTTATTCAATTCAAGTACTGTACTTAAGTAAAATTTGGAGGTATTTTTTCTGATTTTCAGTTTTTTCTACTCCACTACATCTAAGAGGCAAATATTGTAATTTTACTCCTCTACACTTATTTGAAGTTACTACTGTAGTTACTTTGCAATCATTACAAAACATTACACAACAGTAACCACTTCAGCCCTATATAGCCTACCATACATTTCAGCCTTGTGAGCTTGTAGATCTGCTATTTTCATAAGATTCTTGTACATTTCATACATTTGAAAACGTGAAATGGGACATTCTGCATAATGAGTACTTCCTACTTTTGGTACTTTAAGTACATTTTGATACCAATACTTTTGTACTTTTACTCAATTACATTTGTAATTCCGGACTTGCAACAGAGGCTTTCTACATTGCAGTATTGATACTTTTACTTAAGTAAGAAATGCGAGTACCTTTTCCACCACTGTGTGTATGTGTGTGCGCGTGACACGCTGTTTCACTCTAACTTGCAGAGCTACCCAGCATCCACCTCAAAGCGCCAGGTGGCCAAAGCCCTGCGCAAACCCACGCAGCTGCTCTCATGCACCCACGCAACACACGCACGCACGTACGTATGTGCACAGGCATGCGCAACACAGCCAGCAGACCGAGCATACACATCTATAACACCACAGACTTTGATGTCACCAACGACACAAATGTGTACTTTGCGCACACGCGCACACACACGCACGCACACACACACACACACACACACACACACACACACACACACACACACACACACACACACACACACACAGGGCTTTAATATGCACATGGAGATATCATAATTCACCACTTTGTTGGCCAGGCTTATCTTCTCGCATGCTTTACACAGGCAGCGCTCTGTATTAGAGTGAATTAAGGCATTCATCTCATGAATATGCATAAGACGTGCAACATCTCAAAAACATTGTTTCTCTGTCATTCTCTCCACATCTCTCTCTCTCTCTGTCTCTCTCTCTCTCTCACACACACACACACACACACACTCGTGCGCACACACACACACACACTCGCGCGCACGCGCACACACACACACACACACACACACACACACAGTACACACACATATAGAAAGGGTCAGCACACCCCCACGCGCTAATGCACTTCCTGCACAGCACACAGCATGTAAGGCCATCTCCCCGGGCCTTTCACACCCATGGTATTATTATTTTTTCTTCAGCGAATGCTAATTCGGTCTCTGAAAAGGGTGGCTTTTTATAGCAGCCTTTTCCACTCGAGTGTTGCCTGCATCGATGCCCCCCCCCCCCCCCCCCCCCCCTCGTAGTAAAAGTGTAGCTAAGGTAAATTGACGGACAAGAAACAGGAGAAAACTATCACAGCATTGCAAAAGATAATAAATGCGAAAAATAAATAATAAATGTGTGTGTCATGTATTATGTCATTCATGGACCCCAGGAAGATTAGCAGTCACCAAGGAGTTGGCTAATGGGATTGCATTTAACCAGAAAGTAATTGAATGTTGCAGATCTACAAGCGAGCTTGTACATGAGCAATCTTTTGAAAATCTTAGAAAAAACATGAAAAAAAGGAAAATGTTGAATAATTTAGATTTCTTTTTTAACACACATCTTCTCTTCTGGGGTAACTGGCAACAAAACATTTTCAGATGGGGGACGTGGCCAAATACATCAATTTGGTTGTCCTTGGCACCAACAAGTACTGATTTAGGAGGCATTTGGGTCAATCAATTTCAATTTCAAAGTTAAATTGAAATCTTTTCTTTCATCTTTATTTGGCGTTTCACTGTTCTGTGCTTTGATTGTCTCTCCTCTCATCACAGTGAAGACCATATTCAACCCGGCACCGGCCATCCAAGACCTGGACCCCCATTTCTACAGAACATCTGATGTGTTTTGCTGTAATGAGTCTGAGGTGATGAATCACATGCAGTATGCGTACACAAAGTCACGCACACACGCTCGCTCGCATGCACACGCACACACACACACACACACACGCACAAACACACGCACGCACGCACTCACACACACACACACACACACACACACACACACACACACACACACACACACACTCACACACACCACAGCAAAATCCTGTGTGACAATGTACCGGAAATGTATTACACGCATGCTCACGCACACATGCTCACGCACACATACACACTCATTTTTATGGGTCGCAACTAAGTAAATATCCAGTTTTTAACCCTCTCTGTCATTTTATATTTTAGCTATACTATACAGTATAGCAACATTATGTTTTACAGAATACTGTTAGGATTTAGAAGGCATTTGTAGAATCGGCCAAACTTTCCATCTAAAAAAGATGTGTTATTCGCATGCCGAATTCACACCAACAACCCAACCCGTTTACCTAAAAAAAAAAGAAAAGAAAAAACATACACATCACATTTGCGTGTAGATCAGACCACAACGAGGTATGAGACAGTTCAAAGGTAATCTCTCTCTCTCTCTCTCTCTCTCTCTCTCTCTCTCTCTCTCTCTCTCTCTCTCTCTCTCTTTCTACACACACACACACACACACACACACACACACACACACACCTACCATGGCCTCAGTCGTACATGACTAAGAATCTTTACGGTAAAGGCTGGGCGTCATGGAACCTTGCACCCTGACTGTCAAGACCCGATGACAGACGGCTGAGTGACGGGAGGGGGAAGGGAAAGGAGAGGGGGGGGGGGGGGGTTGGGGAGAGGGCAGGGATGGATGGAAACGTAGTGAAAACAAAAACAGTGCAGATGTGCGCGGGGCGGCTGAGTCACCCTCCTCCTCCCCCCCTCGGAGGTAAAGTGAAGGTGAGTTTTGCCCGGGAGCCTCTTTTTGATGTGGTGAAACGAGGTGGAGAGGAGCGCTGTAGCCCAGGTGTGTGTGTGTGTGTGTCAGGGGGGGCATGAAAGCGAGAGTTGATGAAAGTGACCCTTCTTTTAAAACCCATTTGGGCCTAGAATTATTGAATGCTTTAACCAGTGAAAAATAGCAGATATACAAGCTCACAGCGCGGCACCGAGTGCCGCGCTGCGAGCTTGTAGATCTGCTATTTTTGAAAAAGTCGTGAAAATGGGCGCAAATCTTTGAATATACCGGTATGTGTTTTCAAAGCGAACGTTTGTAACTCAAATTTTGCTTCTGGATGGTCCCTGGAAGTGGAACTAGATATTTTGAGATGGGGGGTCCGTGGCCAAATAAATATCATTTTGGGGGTCCTTCACATGAAAAGGTTTGAGAACCACTGACATAGTAGTCTCTCGAGAACAGACCAACTGAGCTCCATTTAAGTGATAAGGACCTTTTCTTTGACAATGGCTGGCCAGATTGCTGACATAGAAACATAGGTTTTTCAAAAAATCTTAGAAGGATTCAAAAGACACTTATAGAATCGAGTCAAAATTCAAATTTTCACGATAAAAAAAAATAGCAGATCTACAAGCTCACAGCGCGGCACTCGGTGCCGCGCTGTGAGCTTGTATATCTGCTATTTTTCAATAGTTAAAGCATAAAATAATGACACAATAATCTGTACCCGTTCTAAATGGGTTAACCACTTTCAACATGTCGTCCCTATTTTGGGCATGTCATCATGGACGAAAATCTTCCTTTCTTTTATGTTGGAAAAATGACGCTAATGTCTTTCACACATTTCAAAATGTCTCAACACATTGTTTTCAAAATTGTTTTAATAGCTGATCTGCAAGCTAGATCGTCTATTTTTTTGAATAGCCAAACGTGTAATCTATGGCTTAAGTGGTTAAGATTGTTATTATATACAGTACACGTGCAGTATGCACACCTGTGTATACACACATGCGCGCACACACACTCTCACACACACACAAAGACACGCACAGTCTCACAAGTACACTAACACTGTCACGTTGTATTATGGTATGTGAGATAGAGGGTGCTCACTCGTTGGGTGATTAACGCACACAAACACACAGGCAGGTAGGGATGATTCAACCCTCACTCGTACTGGAGAGAGAGAGAGAGAGAGAGAGAGAGAGAGAGAGAGAGAGACAGCCAGATAGAGAGACAGACAGACAGAGAGAGAGAGAGATTGATCCCCTGTCTTGAAGCTGATAGCCAAAAGAAGACGGTTCTCCCTCTTTCTCGCTTGGCGTCTGTCTGACCACAACAGGGTGGCATCGGGGCTCTAAAAGCACTGATCCGCTGTGCGGTTTATTCTTGAACTGTCACGGGCCATTGTTCCCTTTGACAAATTGCGCTGGCAGGGGGATCCAATCTTCCCCAACCCTATTCAGCGCGAGTGTCAGCCATTCCCTGACCTCCCAGTGCGGGGTCGTCTGGCACTCTTGTGTGTGTGTGTGTGTGTGTGTGTGTGTGTGTGTGCGCGTGCGTGCGTGCGTGCGTGCGTGCGTGCGTGCGTGCGTGCGTGCGTGCATATGACAGAGAGAGAAAGAATATGTGTGTGTGGTCTAACATGCTGCAGGGGGCTTATGGAAGACAAAGTGTGAACTATCTTTGATCTACGGCCCACATAGCACGTTTGAAGTGTTTTATAACCAACAAAAGTACCTTTGGTGTTCACCTGAGGACCTGCACACACCTAGATGAGCATTCACACTCCCTGCGGCCCATAACACTCACATAGTTTAGTTAGTTTTGTTGTGTCAATTTGAGGTGAATCATTTGTTATGCGTCAAAAAACTGTATTGACCAAGGAATTTTGAAGGGGATTTTTGATTGGTTACTACAGACATAGTCCACTGAAGCCCTGCTTTATACTTATTCTAAAGGAGCCGCTGCGATGCATTGGGAGCTAGTACGTAGATCTGCTCTTTTTAACAAAAATGTAATACATTTGACAATTGTTTTAAACAATTTTAAGCTATAATGGCATGCTCAAAATAGTGATGCCTGGGATAATGTAGTTAATGGGGAAATGTAATGTTCTAAAACATTAATCATATTTGTACTGTATATTGCTAATTGAAGCATATCAGTTAATTTAATCTCTGTTGTTGATAGATTAACAATGTCTTAAAATGCTACAATTCAGAGAACCAATACTTGTAATGTTATTACAACGTGTTCTGGAACTGTCAGTTGATTTGATTTAGTGTGATTACAGTGATTACAGTATTCTAAATAATGCTTTTTTTTTTTTTTACAGTTTTTTGTTACTTTAACCTTACATTTATGTCATATTACGGTATGTAAATATCTAAATCTTTCAACCTAAGATACAGTATGTATCACTTAAGAGAATAGTAGTTTCCATTACAACAGACAACTATCCACTTGAACCCCAGCATCCTTATTCTGGGGGGAACATTTACCCAAAATAGCAGATTTACAAGCTCAAAAGGCTTCACAATGTGATGTGTTGTGAGCAATTTTTTGTCTTGGAAGTTACTTGGTCCGTCTTACTAATTATAGAGGGTTTAAGTGGTTAAATTGAAGTGATATTGATAAATTCCAAAAATATTATCAAAGAATTCTGCGGCACCCCTAGACTTGCGTCACAGCACACTAGGGTGCTACGTCACCCACTTTGAGAACCACTGCTCTACTGTGTGTGTGACAGGGGAATAAAAGCCGCTGCTTTGATGTCTTATACCTGTACATGTCACACATGGTCAGCGGTATTGTATCTTAATCTTGTGGAAAGTCCCTGACACCAATACCTTATTTTAACCTGGGACTGACCCTAGCGCTGATACCAGCTCTGCGGTGGAGTCATATGACACCCACAAACCCAAACTGTCAAAACTGTCCCACGGGGCATTGACCTAGCACCACATTCTTGTAGTGTACAACATGCATGCGCAGTATGTACATTACATAAAATTATTAAAATAAATATCAGATTCCTTCACAAGTGCCATGTATGATTCAGTCCAGTCCTTGCAACAGCCCCATATATTCATTCATTCATTCATTCATTCATTCAAGCTGACTGTCCTTGAACCACTGTTGCCACTTTGGAGATAATGTGTAGAGGTCTGTTATGTCAGCGAAATGTCAGAAAAGGAGATCATGCATTATAAAGGAATGAATCACTCTGAATAGGGCTGCAGCAGTTAATCAAACTCATACATTCACAATGTATTATTACATTGTGAAAGTTGCATGGTGTGTGATATGAAATGTAAGCATATAACACAATAATCATAGATTATAGTTAAAGTCATACTATGTAACTTTTTTCC
Source organism: Nannobrachium achirus (assembly GCF_963921795.1). NCBI lineage: Eukaryota > Metazoa > Chordata > Actinopteri > Myctophiformes > Myctophidae > Nannobrachium > Nannobrachium achirus. Next base: position 40,026,592 of record NC_137827.1, on the reverse strand, counting down.
AATTAAACAGAAGGGGGCCAAAAAGATATAGGCACTGGAAATGTACCGGAAATGTATTATGCATATGTAAGTAATATGTATTTTAGCATGTGAATACAGTTCCTTGTAGATACACACAAAGTATCTTTGGACACCAGAACCCTAATCAGCATGTGATAAAGTCAAACATTTGGGCTAAAAGGATAACAGCAAAAAAGTCCTGGAGACTTGATTCCATTGTGGTCCTACAGTATGTATTCAGTTCATCAATGTAGCATAACAAATTAACACAATCCTACATGTCATCAACAAAGACAAAACCCTATAATATGTGCAAAGGGAAATATGGAAAAAGGAAACACAACGGCAGTGAATGACACCTTTCGATGAGAATTTACATTTACCTCCCCCTGTGGTCTCCTGTTGGATGTTTTTGCAGGACAGTTTGGAAGAAACCGGTGATCCAAATCTTTCAGTGGATGGTGTCAGGGGCCAGGGAATTCCATATTTTGGTGACAGGGTGTTCCTTCAGTATAGACCAGGGGTCTTCAACAGGGTTACTACAGGGGGTCCTCCAAATCTTCCAATGCTTTTTATATTAACAACTTGAACCATAGTGTCCATATTCTGAGAACTTTAGCCAAAAATAGCAGATCTACAAGCTCACAACGCGCTGCGAGGCGTTGAGAGCTTGTAGATCGGCTATTCTCAGCAAAGAGGTGAAAAAAAGCACATTAAGTACAGAGTAAAAGGTCAAGTTAATAGGTAATGACGGCTCAAGTGGTTAAATATATGAAAACACAATTTTTTTTTTAACAATATATTTATTGAGTTTTCTTTTTTTTTAACAGAGAACATCAAACATATTTTTTACAAACATAAAACAAAAACAATCCCGTAACAAAACCACAACACAATATAAAGAAAAACAACACAATTACAAAAAAAAAATAATAATAACAATTTACATATTTCCTTTTGACAAACAGAGCACACATACCAACAACACCCAGATTCCCATGCCACAAGGCCGTATAATTGGCTGCAGAGGGAAAACGTCTATCCCACTCCCGGTTCCTCCATCAAATGCGAAAGATCGTTGCCCTTGACATATAATGAATAAAATTCCCCCATATTTTCTCAAATAACTCTTGTTTGTTTTTGAGAGTGTATGTGATTCTTTCCAAGGGAAGGCACAAAGATAGTTCCCTAAACCACTGAGCGATGCTGGGTTTCCCTGTCTTTTTCCATGAAAGGGCGATAACCCTTTTGGCTTATAGGAACCCAAGGTCCAGAAATTTTATCTCGCAATTTTTTTATCTTATGGCCAATCGGGTAAAGGCCTAATAGGAAGAGTTTTGGGTCTAGCTCAATATTAATAAGTAGTATCCGTTGTAACTCCTTTCTAACCTCCTCCCAAAACTCCTTTATTTTGCGACATGTCCACAAACAATGGAACAGAGTGCCTTTATCATCGTTACATCTGATACAAGTGTCTGGGATATTAGGATCACATTTGTTTATTTTTTCTGGCGTGATGTACACCCTCATCAGCCAATTATATTGTAGCAATTTTAAACGAGTATTACTAGTCTGTGCCTGAGCCTCCTCACAGGCTGTGTTAAACTCATCCATTGTTAGTTCCCCTTGTAAATCAGAGTTCCAGGCATTAAATCTAGATTCAGATGTTTCGGGCCTGAAAACACAAATTGATATGAATCCAAAATACACTGATGATTGTGCTGTCAAACGATATGGAATGTATGAAAAGGTTGTGGGGGTCCCTGCCTCATCTCTCTCAACTAAGGGGTCCTTGGCCTGAAAACGTTGAAGACCCCTGGTATAGACAAATACAGAAATGACAGCGGAGCTACGCGAGGTGTCACAAAAAAGAAGGAACAAAATGAATGTTGCACAGTATGACTTTAACAACCCTGACTGTCTTTAATTGTGCCGTAGCTCAGTGGGTGAAGAGGCCATCTGGCAATCAGAAGGTCAGCGGTTCTCCTTCCAGTAAAACGCACCGAGGAGTCCCTGAGTAACTACTGCTCACCCGAGCACTCATCACGAGCGTCTGAGCAGCCATCAGCTCATTCCTCCGTTGGATTTAACAAAGGTCTCCCCTCCTCTGCTTCCATCCGATGTTCAATGACTTCTGGAGAAACAAAATAGTTAATTTGCTCATCACTTCAGCTTCGCGCACAAGGAGGATGGACAGTCGATTATTAATGAACATCATGGTGGTGTGTGTGATTATCAGTAGTTATTTCTTGGCTTGAGTGCCCGTGATATCTACAGATAATATTCAATTGAATATACAGTATATACCTATATAAACACAATATATAGACGTAGAATACACCTTACTGTATGTTGTTTGTACATGTCTTTAATTAAACAACAAATGCGAAATAATGTAAAAGCAAAGGGCTGCGGAAGTTCATCGGACTCATCAATTTGAATCATTTATACAAAAGATTTTCTTTGTGTCAATTTTGTTTATATAAATCACGAATAACAAAATATTAAAAAAATGCATATAGTTGCAACCCTGACCCCCAGGGTTTTTTACGTTGTGTCCATGAAGGCGGAGCTACTGACGGGGCTGTCGGTGTCCAGTGTGGAGGACGCCCGTCAGGCGGGCCAGGAGCTGCTGAGGCGAGGCTGCGGCTCTGTGATCGTCACCCTGGGACACCAGGGCTGTGTGGTGCTCAAGGCACGCGAGAACGCCACCACACATCACATCCCCACCGCACCGGTCACACCGGTGGACACCACGGTAAGAAAAAGAAAGGTCACGGTATCTATCCAGTTGGAAAATGTACCGTAACAAGGTTATACTTTTAGTATTATTATTGACTTTCTCCTTTCATCCTTCATTTCTGTCTGGAGACCTGTGTGGTGTCTTTGCCTCTCTGCTTTTGTTTTAATGTTCTGTCTAGTAATTTACAGTAAAATATAAGGTAAAATATGTTATTTTTAAAAAGGCTTCTAATTAATATTATTCTCCACCCAGAATAATATGCTTTATGCAATCAGTTTCAGAGATTTCCATCTTGTATATTAGAAGGCTCGCTGTGTGTGGGTGTCTCAAACGTAATATCCGGATTTGATTGACCAAAAAAAATAATAAAAAAAGTAACATAGGGATCTGATTGGCCAAGCTTCTCATGACCTGGTGCTCTGATCAGCGGCAGCGCTACTAGATTTTCAGGCCGTGAAGTGTCCTGAAAAACTCCTTCTGAAGGCAGTGTAGCAGCCTGAAGATCTAGTTATATATAAAAGGTCACCATAAAAAATTTGTGATTCTTTCCAAATGTTTTGATTTGATAGTATACACACTTCACAGCCTATAGTGTTATTAAAACAGTTTATAAATGCATCAATATGTGAGTGAGGTGAAGATTATGCAACTATGACAAATAACATGTTCGACTTAAAACATGTTCGACTAAATATGATTGTCTTCAAAGTAAAATAGTTTTTTTGTTGTGTGTTTTTTTTGTACGGTTTCGTTTTTTTGTTTGTAAAAATGTCAGGACTCTGTCAGAAGTCTTGTCCGTCTCTCTCTGTCTCCCAAAAAGTGTCAAAATGTCCTTGGATTTTGATAGATACCGTGACAAAAAAAAAGTAATGTTGTTCTGGAAATGAAGAAATCCTAATATATTTTTTGTAAAACAAAGCACAAAGTTGGTATTGCGACTTTATATACCATCAGATACTTGCATGTGTCATTACATTATCACCACTTTACCCAAATCCAGCTCTAGACTAGTGAAGTTATGAGGTTTTGTCCCTGAGGGGATCAGGGACAAAACCAGCTAACTCCACGTCTCCACCCCCTCTGGTGGAGTTAGCTGGTTTAGTCAGAAGCATGTCATACTTTTCATTGGTTCAATATTTTTTTAACCAACACACAGACGTAAAGGCTGTTCAGTAGCGTTGATGGGTGGGGGGGGATCTGAAAATTTGAGTTTGATGGGGGAGCTACTGTAGATGTAGGTAGGTAGGTAGGTAGGTAGGTAGGTAGATCAGACTTAGTACATTTCTACAGTATACACACACACAGGCCTACATACATAAATACATACACAGTATATTATGTGTAGCGGCCTGAAGATCTAGTTATAAAGGTCACCAAAAAAAATGTGTGATTCTTTCCAAATGTTTTGATTTGATAGTATACACACTTCACAGCCTATAGTGTTATTAAAACAGTTTATAAATGCATCAATCTGTGAGTGAGGTGAAGATTATGCCACTATGACAAATAACGGAATGTGTTTTCACTGAACGATTACACAATTCCTCCACTTCTCACCTATCATTTTGTGATGCCAGTAAGAATCCCTTTGAACGTTCTCCTACATTTGTAATGCAGCGATGATGAACGGTGACTGATACAATTTCCAGTGTGCATTTCATAAGCAAGACCCTCGGATTCCAAGCGCTCATATTATGCACAAACAAAGCTTTGTGACACATACTCTGTACTGTGACTCTCTTAGCCTGATGATTTGCCAACCTCTCAACTGGAAAGGTTTAAGATGAAGCCGATGTGGGGACCACTGGGGTGTTCTTTTCCTTTACCAGCTATGTGACGTCACAGGATGCTCAGCGAGGTGCCTGCATTTCCTGCCATAGTGGTTTGTGGGTCCTTTGGTCTCACATCAATATTACAACCTGCGTCATTAGTAAGAAGTGTTAACTGCGTCTTTGCACTCAGCGTATCTGCAAAACGTGCCCGTTAAGTTCAATTAATTTGCTTGGGGATTCAATTGAACCTCCCCCTCTGTGGTATGATATCATAGCTGGGCAGTAGCTGTTAATCACGGAGCGTAGTTTATAGTCTGACACACTGTGACAAACAAGCAGAGGTTAGAAGCCCCTCAGAGTCTCGTCTCTCAACAGTAAACCTGTTGCGTGGCTATTGTAAACCCTGCGTGCAGCCTTGTGAAGTTTATAAAAAGAAGCGAAATCAAGTGAAACAGCTTGCGGAGACCGGATTAGTAGACAGTTAGTCTGAAAGAGGAACCATGTGGTGGTGTGTGGTGGTGGGTGGATAGTGTTGTGTACATCAGTATTTCAAGGAAGCGCTTGTTTTTTTGTTTTAAAAGCGTTTCACCCCCAACCACCACCCACCCCCCCTCTTCTTCATGCCTTGTACTCACGTCTCTGTCTCTCTGGGCGAAGTTGCAACCCCCCCCCTCCACACACACACACACTACCACCACCATCACCACCACCAACACCACCACCCTCCCCTCCCATGACTCACCTCTCAGGCCTGCACCAGTCAGCAGAAAGCTGTACAGCCGTTCTGCGGTCGCGCCTGCTGCATGTTCACCTCCCCTTCCCCACTCCGATCCCCCAACACACGCACGCACGCACGCACGCACACACACAAACACACACACACTACCCTCTGTTCTTTGATGGCCCCATAAATTCTGGTGTGTTTAACTCTTCTGGACAACCTAATCCTTCTTCCAGTAAAGCTTTTTCTTCTCCCCTTCTTCTTAAATGCAGAAAGAAAACAGATTGTTATCGCGGCAGTGTTTTCTTTTTTCTTCTTTTTTTCTGCTCATAACCAGATGCCTCGCAGGCAGTTGTGATTTGCTAGCTTTTTCAGTGCTTGTACATACAGTAGTGCATTTAGACAACTGTTTGGCCCCAAGCTTGTCAGTAACAGGTTTCACTTGCTGCATGTTGGATGACTTGGTGCTGTGTGGGCTACTTGGCTAGTTTTGGACTGAGAATGGAGGCAGTATTTGCCTCTGTATCAACACAGTGAGTCACTTGCGGTTTCTCTCTTTGTCCCACTGACTCCCGCTCAGTTGGATGATGGCACGACACCCTGTTGAGCCAGCGCTACGGGTTCGATATTCAATGTAGTCTGACGTCATTTGGTTACATTTGGTTTGGACAGACTCTTGCCTTTTTTCTGTCCTTTTTTCCCCATCACATTAGTCGTTATGCCAATTCCCATTTCCCCTTTGTGGTGTAGTCCCTCGTCACTTCCTCGTCACCTACTGGTTGGTTTGTTAGGGATGGTGTAGTCAAGCACGTAGTCTTGTGATGCCAGACGATCTGAGATCTCCACCTACCGAATACATCTAGTGAACCAATCTAAATTCAATGTAGTTTCTAAAACTGGGTGGAAACTATTCGATGCGGCACCAATGCAAAGGGTGGTCCTTCATATTGGGATGGTGACAGGATTGGTTTCCAAAGCAGTAGGCGTACGTTTGTTAGCGGCTGTTCCCGCCCACCCTTAGATTTAGATCTTACCAGGCTTATCGTTAGGCGAAGATCTCTGGTCGCCCGATACACGCAACGCTTCATCTGTTCACCGGACTGCCTGGAGTCTCACCGGGAGGACGCGCCTCATGCGGAGGAACAACTCTCAACATCTACTCCCCGCTGAGCAGGCATCCTGACCAGGAGTCGCCATAGAGCAGCGATAGGGAGCACCCTGCCAAGTTAACCCAGCTCTGCAACCTCAACTACGGGCAATCATGTTCATTGGAGCACCCTGGCCAAGCCCTGATGCACCGCAGAGGATTCGACCCCATTAGTTTCGCTGGTGGTGGGCAAGGAGTTTTTCCCCCATGCCACCCGTACGGCCCTCTGGGATCACACTGAGAGGAGACAGTTCAAAACAACTTTTTGTCTTCGCACCATCAAAGGGCGTGCGTGTCCTTCATCTGCAACGTCCCTGATTGTTGCAGATTAAACCTCCCACCCTCATCCCAATAACACCAGTTACGGGGCTGAGTCAGTGTCGGCTGTGGCGCTGGCTTAAATAACAAAGTAAATGTGCTGATCTACTGCGGGCAGATCTACCCGCTACACCCCCCCCCCCCCCCCCTCTCTGTCTGTTTGTTTCCCCTTTCTCCTAAATTGAGTGCAGGCATTCATTCCTTGCCCAGATCAGAGCAGAAGCTGTTTACGTGTGGACATTTGGATTGAGGCTACAGCACACACTCATGATGGGCACACGCACATTGCACATGCTCACACACACACATTCACTGTGCCTTGAGCCCTGTTGGGACTTGGGTGGCCCAGGTTTCCACTGCTCCGGGAGGTTGACTGTAGTGTGTGTGTGTTTGTGTGTGTGTGTGTGGGGGGGGGTCTGTCTAAACCAGACATTACATCTGTACGGTGGGTCTGGATGGACAAATCATTCCCAGCCTTCCGTCTTCATGCGTGGAGACAGATAAGGACCACTCGCACACCGTCTTCCAGGAAGACCAAGGCAGGGGAATCCCCCCAAATACCCCGAAGAGCATTCCTTCACCTCTGAGGTCAATGTGACACCGGCTTCTTCCACTGAAACCTAATGGATCGCACATGCAACATCAGCCGCTGTTTAGCAACGTCTGCACAAAAAAAAAGTCAAATCCAGACTAGTGTCAATTTCAAATCCGATGAGTGTAAAAAAAGACCCGCTAGAGCGCTGCTGTGCACAAGTGCCAAGTTGCGTTTATCAGTGCCTCATGTGCCTCAGGGATCGAACGAACAAAGCTGAGATGGAGAATGATCGACGGATCAAAGATGTGTTCGGTGTAATGCCTGATTTATACTTGACCGCGCACTGTTTTTCTCCACCAAAAATAGCAACGCTGTGAGCTTGTAGATCGGCTATTTTCGGTGCGCCGCACCAGCGCATAAAGCTAATACAAATCACCCTTCAGCGCCTCCTAATCGTTTCAATTAACCACGCTTTTGATCATCCTCCCCTGTTATCTCAGAGCAGAGCTCCCCTGCTGTGCTTGCCAGTCTTACTGGAAACTTCCGGATGTGTGTACGCCATACGTACTGAGTCATCGCTGCCCCCGTGTTGGTCTTTGCTCTCCCCAGGGGGTCTTTCACTGACAAAGGCCCAAGGCTTCAGAGGTTAACGGCTGCTCTGTCTGTCACACCAGTATGGGTGCACCGTCACAAGAGGCCCCCTGGGTGGAGAACAAAGGTATATCTGGAGCAATACAAGACATGATGTCAGGCCCAGATGAGCCTTTATTGGAGAAGGTAATAAAATATATAGTGTGATGATGATGGGCCCATCTCAGAAGGTGTCAGTATGGTGGATTGATTTGGTTCAGCTTTGTTCACTCTCCATAAAGAGCACGTTTCCAGTTTGTCCGTTTCTAATCAATTGCTTTTCATTTCATTAGAAAGGAAAAAAGATCATGCCCCCTATAGACTGACAGAAAAAAAGTAATTTTGTTCTGGAAATGAAGAAATCCTTATATATTTTTTGTAAAACAAAGCAATACTGCCTCAAAGTTGGTATTGCGACTTTATATATTGTCATATACTTGCATGTGTCATTACATTATCACCACTTTACCCAGATCCAGCTCTAGTGGAGTTATGAGGTTTTGTCCCTGAGGGGATCAGGGACAAAACCAGCTAACTCCACGTCTCCACCCCCTCTGGTGGAATTAGCTGGTTTAGTCAGAAGCATGTCATACTTTTCATTGATTCAATATTTTTTTAACCAACACACAGACGTAAAGGCTGTTCAGTAGCATTGATGGGGGGTCTGAAAATTTGAGTTCGATGGGGGAGATACTGTAGATGTAGGTAGGTAGGTAGATAGGTAGGTAGGTAGGTAGATAGATAGATAGATAGATAGATATCAGATCAGACTTAGTACATTTCTACAGTATATACACACACAGGCCTACTTACATAAATACATACACAGTATATTATGTTATGCAAGTCCATGCAGGAGAAACTTCAGAAACGCTGAGGTCCTTGCAAGAACATGGAAGCGCGCTCAGTGATGAAATGGCACAGAGGTCAAGAGGCAGTGGTCGGAGCGGAGGCGACCGGAGTGAGCGTCACAGCTCATCCGCGGCGAGCACTTCTGTCGTTTGATTGACAGCCCCCCACATCTAACCTTCACCACACTGTGTCGAGGGCGACCACAGCCGAGCTGAGGCTTGTCAGCTCCATTGAGCTTCATGCGCTATAGTTCCGATAACGTCACGTTGCCAGTGTCTTGTTTTCAGCCCAAGGAAGCGTCGGGGCGATGACTACCCCAGTGTCACGACCCGGAGCTTTAGAAGGAGAGTAATCCCACGTCTTGCGTTGCTGGGTGGGCTTCAGGAGGGCTTATTAGAACGCAGAGTGCCTCTCCAAGGACATAAAGAATGATTTGAGATGAAAGGAATTGACTCTTGACTTTTACATTAGGTTGACATCATTGTCAGTGATTTATTTAGTGGTCAATTGCTTACACAATAATCAAAGGAAATAATGAGAAAGTTATGTTTTAGTAACAACAGATAACCTGTGTTCTATTCACACACGTAGATCGGCTATTTTCACTACTTTAGCTTGACACTCTTTTATGATGAGGTAGCAGAGCATCAAGTGACCAAAAAATATAAAAAGTTGAAATATGGAGATACAAGGTTTCTGCTCGACAGCAACAATATTTTGTACTGTATTGTTTTTTTTGTTTTTTCCTCAAAGCTACAAATTACAATCCATAAAATGGCCTTTTCTGGATTTGAACCCGGGGTCTCCACTCTCCAACAGAACACAGGAGACTTTCTGCCACTGAGTTCACATGCAATGCCTGCTTGGCTGGGAAAATGTTGTGCTTTGAGGTTTGAGCTTCAGGCAGTACCACTTGTCAACCACTAGTTCCTTCCCAAACAACAGCCTCTAAATTCCTCGATGGAAGAGCATGGAGACCTGACCACCTCCAACTAGTTATATTGTTATAGCCATATTAGCCACATCGAGAATTCAGTCCACCCCAGTGGACTTTTCACTGGTACCGTGCCTGAAAAGTCTTTAAACCGATGACGATAATTTACTCTATTAACATGCCATACAGATTGGTAAAAGTAAAAATGTATTCTCTATAAAATAAAGGTTATGGACTGCAGCTTTGATGCAGTTGTGGCCACTGGTTTCTGTGTGGGAAAATATATCCTATTGCAGTGGCTCTCAAAGTGGGGTCTGGGGACCATCAGGGGTCTTTTGGTGGGTTCCAGGGGGTCCCCAGTGAAATGTGTTAACTCATTGGCTGCCAAGGCCCGAGTTTCCCGAGTTATTACAGTAGTCCCAGGCTGCCACAGCCCGAGTTTCCCGAGTTGGAAGCCATTTTTTTTTTTTTTTTTTTTCAAAGATTTTTTTTATAAAAAAAATTCTAAAAATGCCTCAAATGTATTAGGCATAATCGCAATTGCAAAATTGCATGTTTAGCCCCATAACAAACGCATCTTTCAAAATGGCAAAAATGGCTGTCTTGTCTGACTTTGAAGGCTTGTATCTCATGAATGCCTGAACGGATTTCCAAGCGGATTTTTTTGTTTAAAAGCTGTTAAAAAGTACTACACATATGGTGCATATATGGTGCATGGGCGTGCACGATCCGTGCACTAAAAATTGATCCGTGCACTAGAAATTTAGGAACGTGGCATCCTGGTACTTGGCGGCCATCTTGAAAAGGGCATTCAATGAGTTAATACAGCATCACAATCAATTAACCCCACATTATGCATATTATTTTATTGTTTGGCTATTCAAAAATAGCAGATGTACAAGCTCACAGCGCGTAACTTTGTGCCGCTTTGTGAGCTTGTGTACATCTGCTATTTTTTAGCATTTTGTAAAAAAAAATATTATAATACACAATAAATTCAGATGGGGGGTCAGCTGTTAAATAATTTTCAATTTCGGGGTCCTTGGCTAGTCCAGACGAATCAGTCTGGACTAGCCAGACGAAACCAGTGCAAAAAAAGTCCTTGACATGAAAAAGTTTGAGAACCACTGGTCCTGAGGTCGAGACCCAAAAGAGAGAGTTTGTCCGGGACCCATACTAGTGAAAATAGCAGATCTACAAGCACACGTGTCGCTTCGCGCTGTGTTGCAAGCTTGTAGCTATATTCACTACTTCTTAATTATTATACATTTTTATTTCGGATTTTTTTACATTTGTTTTTGTTAATAATAATTAATACATAAATAATTAATTAATAATTAATTAATTAATAATAATTGTAAACAATTATTATTTGTTTATGTTTTGAAATATATAATGTAATATATACATTATAATGTAATGTAATGTACAGATATGCCAAAAGTGGTCTATAAACGCCCACCAAACATTAGACAGACAGTGATAAAATCTGACCTTATCCCAATAGTGCCAGAATCCAATTTTTTAACTAAAATCCCCGAGGGGAACTATAGGTGCGGCCGTTGCGCACAGTGTAATTTCACCACTAAGAGTCATACTTTTACGCACCCACTTACGGGCAAACATTTTGACATAAAAGGTACCATAACATGTACAACTAAAAATGTTATTTACTTGTTAAAATGCCCATGTGGTCTGGGTTACGTTGGTAAGACCAACAGAGCCATTAAGACGCGCATCTCAGAACATAGATGCAGCATTCGTAACCATGATCCTAAGAGCCCTGTTGCAATGCACTTTTCGGCCGCTGGGCATAATGTATCGACTCTCAGATATCAAGGTATAGAACATGTCAAATGTCCTAGAAGAGGTGGGGACCTCAACAAATTACTATTACAACGAGAATCTTTCTGGATTTTCACTTTAAACACTATGTCTCCCAAGGGAATGAACGAGGAGTTCTATATAAGTCACTTTTTGTAACTGTCTCTATTGTATGTGTAGAGGTCTATATATGTGTTGGTATGGATTGTTTGCCTTTTCTATATATATATATTTTTCTATTGTTGCCCAACATGAAATGATTTTCTAGATTTTAATTAGTTGATATGTAATAATCATGTCTTTTTTTGCTTGTGTTTTGTTCACTGTTTGATGAATCAAATTATTATGAACACTGTAACAATTTTATTGTATAAATTGATATTATTACCTTTCTGTGTTGCTCCACCCCCTGCTAACAACGTGACCTATGGGTGTCTCTACAAAAGCAGGCTGGTGGCACACATCTCGAGTTTGACCAGATGAAGAGCTAGTGCTCGAAACGTTGTCAATAAAATTCAGTCATTTGGAGCAGAGTGTGCGGGTTTCTCTTCAATCGAAATATATAATGTATAAATGCAGGAAAAGAAAATGGGATTTTTTAGTCCCACCGTTTAGTCCAGTGCGCTGTCAAGTCCTGGTCGAAACAGTGATACCACCCCCTGAGTGGGTGGTGTCATTGTTTTGACCATGCAGGACTTGTGAATCGGGAAACGGGCCAAAGCCAGACCAGAATGCGACTGCACCACCACCACCACCAGCACCACGAGCAGTGTTTCCAAAACGTTTGCTGCATAATAGCCCAACCCAACTACCAGACAGGAGACATAAACACGCCATGGGTTTAGACATGGAAATCCACTGGGGCCGTGAGAGATGCTTCAGCTCTGATCTCACTCTTTCCAACCTCCTATAACCCTGTCTCTCTCTCTGTGTTACGCCTATGGTCACACCATCACCGTAGAACCTATGACCTCCCGATCCTGCAATGTAGGGCTGCAACTGGACATTCTTCTGAGCGATGATTCTGTCGATTACTATTTCCATTCATTTAGAAGCACCTTTTTTTTAATACTTTATTTTTAATAGATCAAGGAATCGACTACATTGATTACCCGCTTAAGCCCTACTTAATACATTAGCGTACAAGTATTGTGCAAAATGAGAAAATAGCAGATCTATAAGCCGTGTGCTTATAGATCTGCAATTTTAAAGCCAAATATAAATATCCCGTAAATATACAAGCAATCTATTACTACGATTAGAACAATTAAGGCCTAGAATTATTGAATGCTTTAACCAGTGAAAAATAGCAGATATACAAGCTCACAGCGCGGCACCGAGTGCCGCGCTGCAAGCTTGTAGATCTGCTATTTTTGTATATCTGCTGTTTTTCAATAGTTAACGCATAAAATAATAATACACAATAATGTGTACCCGTTCTAAATGGGTTAACTGTTGCACACTAAAGGAGCACTTCACCCATTTAGAACCGTATCTTCATTGGTCCTCACTACTGCATTGCTCATAGAAGGTATCACGTCTCTCTCACTCTGGGACTCAGAGGTTAACACTGATGACATCATCAGTGGTCATTTCAACGCCTTCTGTTTCAACACGGTAACTTTCCAGGAAGAGAAAAGCTGGAGTTTCCATTAGCTCGGAATCCCCACCGATGATGTCATTGGAAGGCAGGTCTCTGAACTGTCCACTGCCCACCTTTGAGACACAGAGCAGGTAGACTTTAATGCTCATCTTCTAATGGATGAAGTGCCCCTTTGATTTATAAAGTCTGTCGTTCGGCGGTGTTGTGAGCTTGTAGATCGGCCATTTTTAGCGAGCGGTTCCCAGACCTTTTAGCTCGAGACCCAAAAAGGGAATGTGACGTCTCCCTGGGACCCAAATTAGTACAAATATCCGATTTACAAGCTCACAGCCTGTCCCGAATTTGACCCGCTGTGAGCTTGTAAATCTGCTATTTTCACTTCTTCTGAAATGTTTTTCTTTTCTAATTCATGACATTTCTTTGATTGATGTATTTATTTATTAAAAATTAATTATTTCGAAAAATGTTGATGAAAACGTAAAGGAAAACGTTAAAATATATAAAGAGATTTATTTTTGTCACAACCCATAAAAACACAAATGGTGTTTGCGGAACGGACCGAGATAGTTCAGAGGTGTTCACAGGAGAGAGTTCAGCCAGCGTCAGCGGAGTTCTTTTCGAGAGCTGAAGTGGTGAGTAATGGGACCGGGCCTGTGGGAACCAGTGGCGTGGGCCATTTGTGGTTAAACATGAGCGTGTCGCCACATTCCATTCTATGCCTTTTCCCATCAGTGATCCCCCCCCCCACCCTTCTCAGCCAAGCCCCCCAGGGCGAGGATGGCACATTCCATCTTAACTATCAATAGATGAAGGAGGGAGGAATATGATGATTTATCCCCTCAGTGCTGATAGGAAACCCCATAGTCACTGGAAGCTGCTGCTGATTCACAAAGCTGGCATGTGCTATCCAGCTGACTTTGAACGCCGGGTTTAGTTTAGGTAAAACCATGGATTAGTGTGGTTTGAAAGTGTTTTTCAGACAAACAAACACGGTCATGAAATTCCTGGAAATATTTTGAAATTAGAAAAATATTTTTCCAGTACTGGAAAAGTTTTGGAATTGATCAAGGGTCCTGGAAGGTCCTGGAAATAATAGCTATGCATTGTCTTTGGTTATTGATTTTGTTAATACCTCTGAAATGACAAATTAAACATTGGCCAAATTGTCAAATATTAGAGGCAGAAATTGTGAAAAAGGTTGAGAACCACTGGCATACATACCTGTCTTTGGGCACTGTGCATAGGAGTTAAGTGACTCGTTATTGAGCTGAATTATTGTTATATAGTCCTGGAAATTGGGTTAAATATTCTGGAAAAGTTTTGGAAATAAATTGGTAAAAATGTGTGGGAACCCTGAACAAAGCAATGATCAAGTTTCATTCTGTGATTGCGGATTAGCTATTAAAATAGGTATGGACACAGCATACCTATTTTGATAGCCATCTGTTTTTCACTGTCCACTGTACAATGATGTACAAAATTCTTTATTTGAAAGAAATGCAGGATAAGAAATCCGGATTTGTTTTGGATGCCTGTCTGAATCTTAAGCTGTTGAGGAAGTTTTTGTTTTAGGAAAATCCATAGAGAAGGCATGGCAGTTGCGTTGGAGAACAATGTATTCGTAACTCACAGCCAGAGCAATCAATAGGTTTAATGTATTCTGTTTGTGGTGTTATCTTGGTGTATGTCTTATACTGTTAAGCCTGTGCAGGCTGGGCATCTTGTGTTGCAGGACACTATACAGAAAATCTATCTATTTATCTATCTATAATTCAAACAAATCACATCCATTTTTTATTTTTTTTTATAAAACATGGGATATGCTTAGCTTCTCAGACACATACTTTCAGAAATCCTAAACAGTATCTTCTCCAAATAAAATCTTAGCCTCTGACTAAATATCTTCCATGAACACACGATTGACCTGATGGCCAGTTGGCCACTAATTGGTAATGGAATTGATCACCTTATGCATGCTATTGTTTGTCCGTATACATTTGCAGCACAAGTAACCGAAATCACTGAGAAATCATTCATAGCTGAGACTTCAGGGATATACCAACCAAGACCAAGACAACTGACAAATGTCATAGCACCCCCTGCTGTTGACAGCAGCTGCTCATAGAACACAGCCCTTCTCTTCCTCTTAGTTCATTGCTCATCACTGAGGACACCTACTGGTTGGCGAGTAGGTCTGCCTGAAGCTCATAAGTGCAATCTCTCCTATGTGTGCAACGCTAAGGGCAGGGACATGCTGGGCCCCTGATTCAGCCCGGGAAAAAGAGCCAGTGGGCCAATTACATGAGTTATATTTTGTCATTGTCGGGTGGAAACCTTGTTCAAAACCATTTTAAAAATGATTTAAACTAGTGAAAACAGCCGATCTACAAACACACGGCGCCTTGCACCGCGAGGCGTTGTGTGTTTGTAGATCTGCTGTTTTCACTACTTTTGTGCGACAGCCTTGTATGATGAAGCAGGGCTTTGCTTTGAGAAAAAAAAAATAATAATTGAAACATGGAGATACAAGGTTTCTGCCCGACAGTGAAGGTTTACTTTGTTGGCCGCCCAGCCCCCAAAATGGAATGAAGGCCGGGAATGAACCGGCCGTTCGGGAGTTGTCCCGCTTTTCCCAATGGCCAGTATGTCCCTGGCTAAGGGGATTCCCTCTTGGATGAGTGGCAATTGTTTGTTTGGTCTCCCAGTCCCACGCCAGGAAACCCTGTATTGGAATCCTGGTTAGGACATAAAACGTAGGGATTGCAACTTTGAAGCCAAGCCATGACTTATCAGGCCTTGCAGGTTTATGTCTCCCTCCCTGCCCAGTTAATGAAATGGCATCATTGTCACATAATCTCTGTCCCTGGCAGAGGCCATCTTATTTATGGCAGTGGTGGGGAAATGACTCATATTCTTTACTTACAGTAAGTCAAAGTATCAATACAGGAATCTAGAAATACAAGTATAAGTCAAATGTATTAGTTCAAAATGTACTTATACCAAAAGTAAGAAAGTACTCATTATGCAGAATGTCTAATTTCACAAGTTTTCAAATGTCTTTTGAAATTAGCAGATCCACAAGCTCACAATGCGACATGAGTCACACTTGCAAATGAATTCTGTCTTACGGTACCATTAGATTTAGAGATGAATTCACGAATAAATGATTGGCCATATATGGAGCGTGACTGATTGACTCACTCATTGACATGAGGCGGAGGTTTTGATACTAACTGCTCCCTACGGTCGCAACAAAGTTTACTTTGTAAATGTACTTTTACACCAATGATCTTATGACTTATTGCCCTTCGTGAGTGGTGACCTCCTACCCACCCTGCACACCAGAGGAGAGAGTGACGCTGTTTCTCCGTGTCACTCAGTGGAACGTTTTACACAACATCGTTTACCACAGGGTTGTCATAATGTCTGTGTTCCTTCTCAGGGAGCTGGAGACAGCTTTATTGGAGCACTGGCGTTCTACATGGCCCTTTATCCCACAATGCCGCTGGAGGAGATGGCCAGGAGAGCCAATCAGGTGGCAGGATTCAGCGTCCAGAAAGCCGGCACGCAGACCTCTTTTTACAACAAGACGGAACTACCAACGGATCTGTTCTAAACGATATAGGATAGAATAGGAATAGGATAGGATCTGAAAAAAAGTTGCCTAGGAAAAACAAGATAATTTGAATGTCGAAACTTGAAACGGATGAGATGGTTCTCCATCATTCTCTCTTAATGTGCCACTCAGTGATGCAATGGTTTAATAAGAGTTGGCAGCTTTTGTTTAAAATGAAATGTTCTTGCATGGCAGCGCCGGTGGCTACGGGTACGAGTGTGCCTTCCTCCATACTTGATTACTACCACCACGGTGAACAATGAACATTATAAACACGACCACAGCACCTCTCCAAAACCGCTGTGCCAGGGACCTTGAGGGTTTTTCAGGGCCCCCGCCCGAGCTAAATGATTCATAGTTAGGAGCCGAATAGACCCCTACGGATCTGTAACTCTGAGATTTTCACACCCATAAGGGATCTACCTGTAAAGGGTCCATTTGTACACACTCAGAGTAAAATAAACCCTGTGGATTTTACAGTGTAAATTGCTAGATAGAAATCACATCAATTGGGGGGTTGTGGACTTGCATTTAAAACTGCATTTACTGGGACTAAACAAAGAGTGCACTATAAGTTAACAGTTCCAAGAACATACTGTAGATTGAAGGTTGGTAAATAAATAACCTGAACCTTACACAACAATCCAAACCGCTACTGTGTTGACCCTCTCACAATAGAGTCAGAATGGAAGGAAATTGCAACAGCAAATTTCCGACTTTGTGAAAAGCAAGCCCAGAATAGTGGACAAGGTTATAGTAGTGAAGGAGGGACATACAGTACTATATCACTGCCTGTTCCATTCAGCCAGCATTAGTGAGGTCAGACACTTCATGTTGGGGCGATTAGACCTGGCTCGCATTTGAATCCAACGGTGTTTGATAGGGTTATGGTAGGGTCAATCAAGATCATCCTCACTCATCTCAACAAACCATTCCTGTATGGGGAGCGTGGGGGGGACTGACTGACATTCTTAACAGGAAATGGCCTTGGTTCCGCAAACTGTTGCCACACAATTCAAAGCACAAGAATTAACTAGGATAAGGATATAATTGTAGCTGTAGCATAAGGTTTCCATTCACTGGAACAAAGGGCATTCATTAGAGGGTTGCAGTTAGTATACACAGACTTTTGGTCAGTGTATATTCATTACACACACTTTCTTTAACACATTCAAAATAAAATACAATTTTGGTTCATTTGAACAAGGAGTATTTTTCTAATATTCTTTACTACTGTAACCCCTGCAGCAATGTTGTAGGCAGGGGTTGTAGCAGATGAGTACCCTCTTCACCAGAACATTCTGCCTGATACTGACACATTTTGGGTGTAATCAGCTTTTTTTTCTTTTTTTTTTCCTTTGGTCGATTTGTCTATTTTTATTTCTTTTCATTTCTTGTTTAGCTTTCATATTCAAAACTCACTCAGGCCAGGTCATGATGCAGCACGCTGGCTGTCAACTAGGCCTGGTGGCTATTGGCTGTAATGAAAATACATGGCATATGAAAGCTTTTTCAAACGTGTTTGATAGTTTCTAGAGGAGATTCAACTGATTTCATGGACATGGGATAGATTATTCTGAATAAATTATTTTGACAAAAACTAAAACATTAACATTTTCTGAGTACCCCAAGTACCCCCATATGAGAAATTGCCTTTAGGCATCAGTATCAAACAATACATCTGTATTTGTACAGTAAAATACTGATAAAATAAGGCATTTTATTAAAGGACAACTTTAGTTTTTTTACAACAAGGGTTCATATTTTAGATTGTAATTAAAGAATATAAAAGGTGAGTGTTAAAATTATTTCATTTACTTCTTTCTATTGTTTTAGACAGATTCTTATTTCAGTGGTTGGGGGCATGTGTACAAGTGGCTAAATGTGTCATTTTACACAGAATAAGCCCATTCCCAAGATACAACGCAACCTTTCATGGATGGATGTGACTTATGGGGGCTAAAAGTGTTACTGTAAATAGAGAAACCGCTGGCTTAATTTGTCTAAAAAGACATATTTAGCCACTTGTACGCATGCCCCCATGCGTACGCATGCCCCACATTTTAGCACGGTAAACGCGATAAAACAATAGAACGCAGCAAATGAAAACATTTTAACACTCACTTTTTCTTTTCTCTAATTACAATCTAAAATATGAACCCTTGTTGTAAAAAAACAAAGTTTCCTTTATTGGTACAGTGAGATGACTGTAGATTCCTGATGGTATAGTGCTAGTCATAATTTGAAATTCAGCAGCATAATAAAATGTGATCCATTTGTCTTCCTTTCAGATGGAAGTCCAGACCATCAAATATATGAAAGAACCTCATATGTTGTCACATGGAAAACACTGTTAAATATGCAATTAAATATAAAGAAGTTTCTTCCTTTGTTGAATTCAATGTCATCAAGTTATTGTGTTGATACATTGTGATAATTTTAATTTCTTCACTTGTTTTGAAACACCAGTTATCATAATTTCCCTTGTTGTTTTGGTCACATACCGTACAATGCAGCTTTAATTACAGGTGAACCCGCCAAAGGAACATAAAAAAAAAAAAACACTACCGTGTTTCACTCATGAATTTAGATAAGATGTTTCAATAAAGCAATAAGCCCCAAGCGGTGCGTTCTTGTGGTGCAGGGGTAAAGTCCACCATTGTGGAGTAGTCTACGTGTTTGAATATATTAACCACAGTGCATCTGGTCTGGCCAAACGTCTATACAATTGCCTGTGTTTGGGGGAGGGAAGCCGGACAGGATGGGTGATCTTTGACGCAGTGCTTGGCTTCACTGGAGTGGTGCCTGTGAGCAGGGGGTGTAAAACGGAGGAGTAGGATGGAGTTGGAGGTGCCGTGTCCTCCCATTGGGGGCTCCTCACTGGCAGGTGAACCAGTAGGTTACAACAGCAGTGAGAGGACAGAAATGTGTGGGGAGGGTTGATGACAAAACAAAAAAGAAGCCCCAAAAGGCAGTGGTTTGCATTGTTTTTATAACAGCTAATGAGCATTATTAGGTGCAACACATAGCAGGGCTTATTGCTTTTATAAAACAGTTAGCAAATGGCAAGATGAAAACCATAGATGTGCCAAAAAAAAAAAAAAAATCTACACTCAAAACTAGCGGTTGTAAATGTAAAATGTATAAATATTGAGCAACTGCATCATTTCTCTGCTAAAATGTTACGAGAAACTGTTTTTGTAAATAAGAATTCACAACAAAATACACACATTTTTAAACAATTCGTGGACCCAGCCTCACAGGTGTGTTTATAGAGCTTTTTTCTTTTCTTTTTTTTACAGGATTGAGGTCGGGCAAAATGACAATGAATAATATAACAGGAACTTCACAGAACCTAAGTATCCTGGTGATGATAATGTTTGTTTGGGTAATCCTGATTGCATGGAGGAAGATCCCTGCCTACAGACGAACCCAATACGTCGTCCTCAGAGAGCAACCTAATCAGGCCATCATTTAGAATCTGTGGCAATTAAAGCATCCATTTAATTGTGGCAGATCCACTGTTGTCCATATTGTCCATATTTCTAATGTGTTCTTAAATCGATTTGATCTTCCTCTTTTCAAAGAACAGGACGTGCTTGTTCACTGCAAAGACAAAAGGGAGGTTGGGGAACAATTAGGAGGGAAGTTTACAAGTTTACAAACTGCCTGCAACTGTTCCAACTGTTAAGTACATCCCAACAGTAAATATACCTCTTGTCATCATGCCATTAGCTGTAGGCTGTAGAACTGCGAAAATATCATTGAATGATTTCAGCCGAGAACATTTACATCATTCTAAACCTGAGAGTGTTTTTACCAACATTCACGTAGCCAAGCATTGTTATTTTGTATTCTGTTTTACAAGGCCCACCCACACACACCTAACACTGTACTGCAGGCACAAGCAGGGTGGGGGCTGAGGGTTTGAGCACCTGGCCTTTGGTCCCCGATATCAAAAACTGCCCTTTTTGCAAAAAACAAACTAAGTAAGAAAACGTTTTTTTTTGTAAGACCTTCCCAAAAGCCATGACCCTTATCAACAAGAACATTTCATAAATAACACTACTATGTTTGCTACAGATTAAATAAGCTAGCTGCAGTTAATTTCAACTTCACCTGATATAGTTGTGTCAAGTGCCAAGGAACACATATGTACAGTAGGAGTTAATATCATGTGCGTGTGTGTTCAAATGTGCTGTCAAGTCAATCAAACAAAGCTAATGGGAAACTGAAGCAGAACAGGAAATAAATGGGAACGCCACTTTCTGGAAACCCAGAACTACAGTTATGCACAAAAGTTGACTACTGTAATTGCTTCTTTTAAGCCCCCCCAAATGATCCACATACATATTGGATTCATGTTACAGTAAATGTGTGATTCAGACATTAAATGACTTAAACCCTCAATACTTGTATACTTGAACTTTGGCTTGGTACTTGGTCTGCTCTTTTTTTGAACGGTGCTCCTGGAAGGAGCTAAGCTCCAACATCTGGCTTTGTCCGGGCTCTAAAGCGTGGCCTACGTCTGGCCTACATCTTGGCGCAAAGTGCTCCAAGTTTGTTGTACGCCCAGTAAATGGCCTACATCTGACAAAGCGCTCAAAATGTGTTATACGCCCAAGGTCACATTGGCTAAGCTTTGCAGGACGCTTAATGAAATTAACTCATAAATAGCACCACTCACTTCACACTAGGTGTAATTTTTTTCCTGTACAGCAAACCTCTTTGCCGAAAATAGCCAATCTACAAGCTCGTAAAAGCTTGTAGATCTGCTATTTTCGTCTAATGTTCCTCCCAGACTAGAGATGTGAGGGTTCAAGTGGTTAATGTAAAACTTTAACAAATAATTTAAAAAGTCCCTATCACACAAATATTTGGCGGCTCCTCTGCAGTATCTCCGAGGACCTCCTAGGAGTCCCGGACCCCCTGTTGAAGACCCCTGCATTAACCCATGTACGACATCTAAAGCAGAGTTCTCTCTCCGTGACTGGAGCATGTCAAATGATCAGCCCTGCCCTGATGCACAAATAAGGGTGCAGTAATAGTGGCTGATGAATGTTTTGGTATTGATAAAGTTGCATCTGCAGACCTAGTATTAACAACGCCTGTCTGTCTGTCAAACATCTCTTACCGATTGGGTCGTGTTTACGCATCACCATTTTCTCTCGGAGACGGTTCCTCTTTGTGTTGAAGAAAAAGCCTGTGCCCGCTGCGCTCATCATCTGCACCAGGACTGTCCTGGAAATATAGACGTTTGCATCGTTACTGTGCAGGGGTCATCGGATGGTCGCCATGCTGGCTTGTGGTGGACATTTTTGTCAAGTTCTATTTTTGCCATGGACATACAAAATGAGTGGACAAACATAAATAGCTAGCTCTAAATGACCAATGCAGGTCTATGACTCAGAGTTATGGGGATCCTTGAAAATAAAACATTTGAGAAGTGCTGTCTTAAGCCTCTATCAGAGTCCAGGGTGAAGAGCTATTCACTTCACCGTGTTGTAGTTTCCTAGCTATCACCTAGGCTTTGTTATGTATTTTTAGGTGATAGCTAGAAAACTACAAAGCGGTGAAGTGAATAGCTCAAATTCACCCTGGACTCTGATAGAGGCTTTAGTGGACTCCTAATGTGCGTTACATTCAGTAATTGGACAAAATAAGATACATTACTGTACACATCACACCAATATTAGTACTATAATTCTTACTTTCTTCTATGAATTGAATTTTGTGTTATCCTTTTAGCACCATTGTATAATTGTACCACTGTACTATTTGCAAACTGTTAATAAAGTATTCAATCAATAAATTAAAATGTGCAGTAGTAGTAGAAGTTAAATGATGATGGTCACTTACTTGGACTTTCCCTTGGCCACTGGAAAAGAAAAGAAAAGAAAAGCACATTAAGATTTGTTTTTTGGGGGGCTTTTATGCCCTTATTGATAGGACAGTAGACCGACAGGAAATGGGGGGAGAAATGGAGAGCGACGCGTGGCAAAGGCCGTCCAGATCGGGAATCGAACCGGCGCAGCCGCCAGGCATCCACGCCTAGTCGCCTACACGGCAACGCCTAAGCAGCCGCCCCTAATAATAATGTTATCTTAATGAACAACAATTCCATCATTCTAAAAACCAGTGGCATAAATATATAAAAGCTGTAAAAGTAACCTAACCTGTCATTGAATTGAATATCCCAGGACACCTAAGGAAAAAAGCCATAGTGCTTTCTTGGGTTTAATTCTTCTATTTATTTATTTATTTTAAATATATAGGCCTATATCATTGTATTTTTTCTTTCAAACTGTGCAAAATAATTATAATAATAAGTATTCAATCAATCACAAAATTGTACATGGATTATCCTAGACCAATACAAAAAATGAAACAAATTATGGCAAGTTGGGTTATAATTAAGAAGACTGTAACTCATTAGAGTAAGAAGAATACCACATCAGAATATACATATTACCTGAGGGTCACTCGTGTACTGTAAACCAGCCTTGTTGTTATGCTACAGTATGCACTTAACCTCACAGTCAGTGGTGTTGAATTGTACTTAGCAGTAGTATAGTATTTCCAATTTCCAACTTTTACTCCACTACAATTATTTGAGAACTTCAGTATTTACTAACAGATTTTGATTATTATCACAAATCTTACATTAACCTCTTATACAAATTGTGACTTTTGAAAATAGCAGATCTACAAGCTCACAATGCCTCGCATCATAACATTTGTCTACATTTGAAAACTTTATTTTTGCCTAATGAGTACTTTTACTTTTGGTACTACCTTAAAGTACATTTTGATACCAATACGTTTGTACTTTCACTCAGGTACATTTTGAATTCCACACTTTTACTTCTGTATTTCTATATTGCAGTATTGATACTTTTACTTGAGTAAAACATTTCAGTACTTTTTTTCCACCATTGCTTGTGTACTGTAAACCAGTGGTTCTCAAAGTGGATTCCAAGGACTCTGTGGGTGCCTTTAGGGGGTCTAAATTGACACATACAAGTCTGTAACTCTGACAGTGTACACGTGGAACCAAATGAACCCTAACGGGTCCATTTGGTTTACATCTGTAGTGTACACTGTCGAAGTTAAGGGAAGACCTTGAAATGTAAAGGTTTGAGAAACACTGCTGTAACCATTGTTGTTATGCTATGCACTTATATTCTGCTAGCTCTGCTGCTAGCCAGCTATAACTACAGTAAGCTACCAGCTAACGAGACATACCTCAGGAAACATGCTACAGCGAGCACAATAGTGAAAACGCAATACTCACAATTGACAGTAGTGAGAAACATGTTCCCGATATTTCAATACACCCTCACATTCAGGTAAAAAACTACAAATATATGCATCCACTCCACTATGTTTGAAGAAGTCACATTGAAATGTCTGTGTTGTTTCCGGGTTCAAGGGACTTCTTCCGGGGTTCCTTAAAGGCGCAGGCTGCTCCCAAGTAGGTGTTGTGTGAAATCACCTGGCGACTGGACTTTATTGGTGTCTTATTACATCTCTCTATGCCTATGGTCAGTAGTTATGGTCTCTATATTAGGGTGACCATATTTCCAGCCACTCAAACCGGGACGCAAAACACTGTTGCCTAAAACTGGGACCCTAAAAGCAATGCGCACGTTACCGCGCACGCGCGTGCCCATTCTCTAACGTTCGTGCACGCGCACACGCACCGCAGGGTTGCAAACAGGCAGTGAGTGATTGACAAACAGCCTCAGCGTTGAATTCAGACACACAATAAATGTGTTCCTTTTTTCTGGTTGGTTAGGTGAGCATGTTTTCATGAAAAGAACATGATAAATGTCTATGCAACCACTGAAAACAGATACTATTATTTTAATTCTGGCGAAAACCGGGACAATTTTGCAGTGAATGTTGAAAACCGGGACATATTAGTGTTTTAGAGATATTTGTCAGGGCACCGGGACACGCAGCTTGAAAACGGGACTGTCCCGGGTAAAACGGGACGTCTGGTCACCCTACTCTATATGGTTATATTATATCTCTATGGGTCAGACACTGCTAATAAATAAAGTATTCAATCAATCAATTAGTAAGAGTAAGTATAGGAAGGCAATGATAAAATACCTATCTATACCTATCAATATTTTACCTGCCATCTGGTTTGTTGTTTTCACTTAAGAAACAGGTGGTGATATTTAGCCCAGACTGTTTGCTTGAAAAAGTGTGGTTACAGCATTGTCACCGGTCCCTGCTGGGCTATAGGGCCACAGCCTCATTGGAAAACGCTAGGCCCTGGGACTAAATTATTAATAATCTCTCTCTCTCTCTCTCTCTCTCTCTCTCTCTCTCTCTCTCTCTCTCTCTCTCTCTCACTCTCTCTCTCTCTCTCTGATGGTAAGAGATGGTAAGTTTATTTGAGGCTATATCAAGTCACAGTAACTGGTAACAAGTCACCTGATAAAAAGAACACATTTAACCCATTAAGACCTGGGTCTGATTCTACAAATGCCTTCTAAAACCAGTAGTTCTCACACTATAGCAGATGTACAAGCTTGCATCGTGGCACAAAGTGATGCGCTGTGAAGTTGTATATGTGCTATCTTTGAATAGCCAATGCTAAGTAAAAACTAACCCTAACCCTTTCCCCGTTCCCGTTCTTTTCCCACCCACAGCTGGCCCATACTGTACATATTCAAATCTGACCCACCTCAAAGATAAAATTCATTCCCTTATTATCAGTTCTCCCAAACTGTAGTTAAAAGGTGTATAGGGGAATAAAATGCACCTGTTATGACCGGTCACCGGTTTCTAAATCAGTAGTTCTCAAACTTTAATATGTTTGGCCGCTGACCCCCATCTGAAAATGTTTTGTGCCAGGGACCTCGCAGAAGAGAAGATTTGTGATAAGAAATTCAAGCACAATGTAAAAAAAATCACACCTAGTGTGAAGTGAGCGGCGCTATTTATGTTGTGATGTCATAGTATAATGACATTTCTTTCCTCAATCAAGGAACATTGAGCCATTTGTTTCAGAATGTAGGCCAGATAGAGCGTGCATCTGGCCCGGAAATCTTTACGGAATGGACGTTTTTAACACCTATTGTGAGGTGAGGGTTGCTATTAGTTAATTTCATCAAGCGTCCCACTAACCAATCACAACACGTCCTTGAGGGGTGCTATTATATGAGTTAATTTCATCAAGCGTCCAACTAGCCAATCACAACGCATCCTGCAAAGCTTGGCCATCCATTTATATGAGATACTTAAAGTGTGGTTCCTGTGGAAATAAGCCTCGGCTTTCTAGGATCTCCTTTTAGTTGACCTTGTACAAGTGATTTGTACTGTCAAGAAACTACTTTTTTCTATTGCAAACTTCTAATAAATTCTTCAATCAATCAATCAATCAATCAATCCATCCATCCATCCATCTTCAACCGCTTATCCGGAATCGGGTCGCGGGGGTAACAGTTCCAACTGAGACTTCCAGATTTCCTTATCCTGAGCAACTTCCTCTACTCCCTCTGGGAGTATCGAGGTGTTCCCAGGCCAGTTTGGAGATATAATCCTTCCATCTGGTCTTAGGTCTGCCACACCTGGCGGCCATGTTTGAAATTCTCATAGAAACCGGGTGGCAACTGGGGTGGCATTTCATTAACTTAATGGCAAGATGGCCGCCGTGTGAATATGGGACCCTGGCGTAAAACAAACTTTGTGGCGGACATTTTTGGAAAATCTTTCCCTCGGGTTTTCGGACGGACAACAAACTTTGAGCTGTTTGTGCCAGGATGTAGGCCAGAAATTGAAGGCTGCGCTTCCATTTACTTAAGCATTTACATTTTTGATTTACATGTTTTCCCCTTTGGGCTCTCAGACAAAGCCAGAGGTAGGAGCTATAGCTCCTGTTCCAGGAGCACTGCTCAAAAAATTATTACGCTCATCTCAAAGAAGTGTGATGAGGGCGATTATGTAATAATTGTGACAGGTAATAGGCCTATATATCTATGCCGGTAGTGGTAAAAAACCCAGTGATGATGACAAGGTAGGCATTTAAAAGCCCTGTCATTGAGGAAATGATCATGGATGTTATTGGACGGGGCCACAATAGTGTTGTAACCAGGCAGGCAGCAGCTGTCAGGAAGTGTGTGGAGCAGCAGCCTGCTGCCTGCGTCATGCAGGGGCTTATTCTCATCCTCCTCCACCACGCCCACTCTGCACTCCTCCGTCGAAACGCTGGCTGAGGTGAGGTGAACTTGACCCCAACCCACCCCCACCCGATGGTGGAAAAAGTACTCACGTCGTCTTATTTAAGTATCAATACTCAACTGCAATAGGGCTGTCACAATTATTACATAATCGTCTAATCGTAATTATTTGACATAATCTCAAATATTTTTGTCATAATCGTCATAATCGTGAATGTTGAAAAATGTTCATACATTGACAAACATTTTCAGAAATAGTGGAAATAGCAGATCTACAAGCTCACAACGCGCCGCGATGCGACGCGTTGTGAGCTTGTAGATCGGCTATTTCCACTATCAATGTTATTTTTTAAGTAGAAAGTTGATAAATATACAGTAATTTCTTTGTATATTTAGTTTATGTGTCATATCTACAATGTGCAACTTCAATGCCTAAAAGCCAAACAGAAATGTAATTGTCAACGACAAATACACAATTAAATCCTTAATCGCAATTATTTGAGTGACAATTAATCGTCATGTAAAATGTCATATCGCGACAGCCATAACTGTAATGTAGAAATATACTCTGTTACAAGTGAAAGTACGGAATTCAAAATGTACTTGAGTAAGTACAAAAGTGTTGGCAATCAAAATGTACTTATAGCCTACCAAAAGTAGAAAGTGATCATTACGTGGAATGCCCCATTTTTTTCAAATGTATAACATGTATATAAATCTTCTCAAAACTGCAGATCTACTGTACAAGCTTACAATGCATCGCGAGCTTAGATGGGCTTTTTTTCAAGTGGCCAAAACTGTATACAGAGCTGAATTGGTTAATGTAGTATGTTTTGTAATGATTTAAATCAAATCTATCTAAAGTATCTAGTAACTAAAAGTGTCAAATACTTGTAGTGGAGTAAAAGTATAACATTTGCCTCTGAGATGTAGTAGTGGAGTAGAAGTAAAAGTACTGAAAATTGGAAATACTCCAGTAAAGTAAAAGTACCTCAAAATTGTACTTAGCACCCCACTCATTGTAAATCCCCCCCCCCCCCCCCCCACCAGTTCATCTAATTATCTTATCAATTCTGTCATTTCTCTCTCCGTCAGCTAATCAATCAGCCACTCAGTGACTCACTCGCTCTCTAACGCTTTATGCTCTCACACTTAAAATAGAAGATCTAGTAGTATCTCAGGCAGTGGTGTAAAAACAGTTGAAATGCGGGTCCAATCTCCAGAGTCAAATGAATACTCTGGATTTTACTGAATACTTTCTATCTATTTGTATCTTCTGCTGTCCCAGATCATTTGAGAACTGTCACAGAATCGATGAAAGAGGCTCAAATGGACACATCAGACCTTTCATCATTGCTGTTGTTATTTGCCAGCCTTGAATCCAAACCGACTGCTATGCTCAACTATATCAAACGATCAGTCTGGATTGCAGGCAAGTTATTTCTCTCTATAATAATCACATATTTGGTTAAATGTATCAATATTTGAAGGTCGTCAGTTGCCAAAGGGAGATTTCCAAAGTGTTTCTCCACTGACAAGGAATGGTTATTGTAGTTATTTGTAGTTTTGCTAAATTGTTGGTCTATAGTGCTTGGTATTAATTATATTATTTGTTCACTCCTTGATTATCCAGTTAATATTACTATGTGCACAGCAGGTACACACACACGCGCACACACATGCATGCTTGCGCACACGGCACACTAGTACACACATACACAGACACACGCACACACAACCTCTAAAAAGAGCGCTTCAGCTCTCATTATTGGCTGTCACAACAATGGCTTGCTGTTCTTGTAACCAAACAACTCTCTCAGTAGGTGACATGATGACTCACACACACAGAGAGAAAGAGAGAAAGGGTGTGTGTGTGTGTGTGTGTGTGTGTGTGTGTGTGTGTGTGTGCGTGCGTGCGTGCGTGCGTGAGTGCGTGCGTGTGTGTGTGTATGTTTGTGCGTATGCGTCTGAGCTCTGAGTGCACAAGCGTGTGCATGCACGAGCGCCCGTGTGCGCGCCTGCGTGTGTCACAGACACCAAGCAGCACCACATGCTGCTTCACAACTTCCCGGCTTGCGTCAGCACGTCGCCCCATTATCAGCAGTGTTATATAAAGACAGAGGATGGGTAGGTGGTGAAAGGTCAGCCCTTGGAGCAATGGAGCATGTTTCTGCTGCTCCCCCTCACCTCAGCGTTGGCCCATAAGCGAGCGCCGCTGTGCCGCGCTCACTGAAGATAAGACCATTCCTCTAATGGAGAGGAGGCAGCCAGGCCGAGTGTCGGAGGCAGTGAGTGAGTGACCTTGGTCACAAGTTCAACTGAAGTTCAGAAGCAGTTATTGACTGTTTTGCTGTATAACATATATGGTCAATGGGGATTTTACTGTGTAGATCAGGGGTCTTCAACGTTTTCAGGCCATGGACCCCTTAGTTGAGAGAGAGATGAAGCAGGGACGCCCACAACCTTTTCATTAGATTATAATTTAACCGTTTGACAGCACAATCGTCAATGGATTTTGGATTGTATTTTCAGATACGTATTTAACCACTTGAACTGTCAATACTTGACCTTTCACTCTGTACTTAGTGTGCTCTTTTTTCCCCTCTACACCAAACCTCTTTACCGAAAATAGACGCTATTTTTCTCTAAATCTGCTATTCTTCTCAGCAACATAAGAATCCGAACTCTTACAGTTTTATGTGATCATGTTTCTCCGTTGCCAATCTACGCATATAGGAGGACTTTTGGTCCCTTTATTCAGATTATGTGGCTTTTGTAATTATACCCAAGTCAGCTGTAGCTATTTCATTGGAGAGGTATTTATCTGAATCAGAAAATATTCCCATTGCCTAATCCTGGAAAAGCACCGTTTTACTTTTACAGTCTCCATAAATTCAATCCCTTATTATTCATCCACACTGGAACCACACCAGTATAATGTCACTTTATTACACCACAGTTACAAGTTCTGATCTGAGAACAGAGGAATCCGTTGACGACGAAAGCATGAGAAATATGATCTGAAATGTTTCCATGTCGGAGATTTCCCCTTTCTTGCACACTGGTGGCAAATCCAGACCAAATCATTTGTATTTAATGGTACAGTATAGTTTTAACTTCCACTGAAAACATGAAAGGCGAGAACACTATGTTATCTTCAATATTTATTTACCGAGTTCCGTTGCAGACGGTACAAAGGCAGGTCCCTTATCCAATGAGGTGCAATTGCCGGAAAAACATCTGGGAGACAGTGGGAGTGGTGGTAGTTGGAGTATTGGTTGAGCTTCACATGACAGTTAGTACGCTGCAGAATATAGTCACGTTTGGCAAACATAAGAAATGAAGGAAAAACAACAATTTATGTGATTGAGTTTTTATTTTAGTTATTTTTTTTAATTATTTATTTACGAGCGAGCCCACACTGTTTTGTAGGAACAGTACTTCTAGTTATTATTATTATTAATATTATTATTATTATTACCCTTATTATATTTATTATGTGTAGCAAAATGCCTAAGCAATGCTGATTTAATATAGTAGTCACACTCACAAGAGCCGCTACACACATCATGAATGAATACAAATGGTCTAATGATCTCCCTACGTGCGCAAGTGGGGAAGCTGGCTGTGCCGGCTGTGATGTCATACTGATGTGCATCAGGTCACTATGGTTACACCCATCAGCAATAGTGAGGCCCTCAAATTGAATCCCACACACGCAACAGGTCTGGTTCTCCAGACCTATTTTATTCAAGCATAGGAGTACAAAAGCCATTAACTGAGCTGATTGCAGCGTAGAACAGGGATCTACACGTCATTGAAATGAAAGGCCATTTTAGTCTTATGCTCATAATTGAATCCTAAACATTTGTTTTAGGTCTAAAGTTTTGCATAATGTCTGGTGCTGTGAAATAAGGCATGCAGTAGTTTGTTGTATTTTCCCAAAGTCACCACAACGGGGTATTCAAAGTCAATGGTGTGACAGTATTACCGGTATATGCCCTTATGGGTACATTTGTACATAATGTCATTATAGGTTTTTGTACATACATTTCCATTGGCTATCTTTTCACACGTTGAAAAGATTCCCTCATATAGGCCTGTTTATATGCATCTATAATGGCCTGCTATAAGTGGACGAAAATAACGGAATAAATAGTGACCACACAGCACTATAAGAGCAGTGTTATAAAACCGAGAGCCAGTGTGTTCCCCTCCATCTGTTCTTCTTCTCCTCCTCCCCTCTCCCTCTCTCTCTCTCTCTCTCTATCTCTCTCTCTCAGGTCTGTGTGTTCCATGACGCAAAGCTTGAGTGGGAGTGGACAAACCTTCTGCTCCCTGAGAGGGCTGAGTGGGCCGTCACCATCCGCTGTGCAGCGCTGCAGTGGGATAGATGGAGCAACACGCAGGTGTATGAAAAGAGGGAGCGAGAAAAAGAGAGAGAGAGAGAATAGATGGATTGGTTTATTAGAGGGAGGAACAGAGACGTATACATAAGTGGGAACATGCAAACTGAGGGGCGGAGAGACGGAGAGGAAATGGAAGCTTAATGGAGAGATAAGAATAGCAGAGAGATGGACGCATGCAGGGCAGTGACATGAGAGGCGAGTGGAATAGAAGGAAGACAGGGAAAAGTGTCATTGATTAGACTGAATTAAGTGCCTGAAAATGCCACCAGGAGTGTTATGCCACAAGTCAGTGCTACATTCACAAGTCAATTCATAAATTCCAAATGTCTGAATCAAACAATACACAGTCATTTCATATAGGCCTACAGTAAAATCTCCACTTAAATTTGCAATTGTGCATCTTTGGCTGAGGTGTGCAGTTAAGACATTGCACGAAACAAAATGTAAGAAGAAAAGACATTACTAAAACAGTTGTGAAACAATTGACTTAATCCTTGATATCCCTCCCTCTCCCGTCCTCCCCCTAGATGCCTTTCGCCCTGTTATCTTTAGCAACTCGAGCCCTCTTCTGACCCCATCATTTGGCCATTTCACTATTTGGCTAAATCCAGCTCTGAGGTAACGAGTGACACCTTCCGTTTCCATGCTTCCGGTCGCTAGGCAACCTCAGCAATTATGCCCACTGCCAAGGAAGGGTAGGGAGGATGTACCACCCGAAGGCCCCCCGCCTCACTTCATCTTGGCCGTGATTAGTCAGCCCCGGGGTTCGTCTAAGCCCAGCGCTTATGGCCAGCCAATGACCAGAGCCGTGGGACCATACTGTGCGCTCCACTCCTCTCATTATTAAACATGATGATCCATTTCCTTTGTCAGAGATATGTTTGTGCAGAGCAGCCCCCAGTGAGAGGGACGAACGCATCCCAAGACTCTACTGCCACCTATTGTTCTCTGAGGCTCTTTAATGAACAGCACCATTATGTCTTATGGCTGATTAAAATCACCCTTAAAATTCCACCTGGCCCCCTGCCTTGTGTCTACCAGCAACTTGTAGTGTGTGCGTGTGCGTGTGCGTGTGTGTGTGTGAGAGAGAGAGAGAGAGAGAGAGAGAGAGAGAGAGAAGCCTACACAATAATTTATTTTTTCCCTCTAGCTGAATTTGGGATGTAACTATGGGACTCCTTTTTTTCCACTTCCTTTCTAAAGCACACTGTATAAAGCTAACTCAAGCCTCCTCTTAAATTACCCAGGAAAGTATTTTCTTATATTCAGGTTCTTGTAGGTGGAAGTGGAACCGAGGCAATGTACCCTTCTTATGGAGGTCTCAGACATCACTCATGCTGCGCATGACTGCGCAATAATGGAAATCAGATCAAGCCATCTCCTAATTAGATTTATGGTTAGAATCACAGAGTTGTGGTCACTTCTTCCTAAAATGGGAGCAAGGGATCTTACGTAAGATATAGGGAAGGTCTGACCAGCAAACCTGCACAACACCCTGCTCCACCCAGAGCTGTTCCATGGAAGTTACTCCTCCTGGGGTAGTTCAGTGGAAGTTACTGTATACTCCTCCCAGGCCCAGTTCCTGGGAAGTTGCATTGAGAAACCAGTTTGGCAGTGTGCAAGGTCATATTTGACCTTAGTTGCTGTTCGTTTTGCTGTTGTGCCTTACTATTTAACTTGTCTTCTGCACATGTAAATTGTATTAATGTATTTGTGTCTATATGTTTCAGCTACATGGCTCTGCTACACATGGCATTCAGTATACCCACACATTTGCACTCAAAGGTCTATACAAGCTCTCAAGCGTTTTCCTTTTTGACATATCTACACAATGTTTTTCAATAAAAACAACAATCAGAACGCCCACTTTGACAAACCTGAAGTAAATTCGACTAAACAGTGACACTAACTTCAAGTTTGTTTTCTAATTTGAGTGAAATTATTTTACGTACAAGCTTCCATTAATTGCAGTTCAAAAGGTAATAAATAAATAAGAAGGAAAAAGTCAAATGACAATATAAATATTATATTGAATATATATACAGTATATTGAATATCAAACATTCATGAGGTGTAAATACAATTGAAATAAAGTACCTCAGTCTCTTGTGCAAGTAAGAGACATCACAGTATGTATTATGTATGGTAATGGGGTCTATTCTCAGTCATATTGAGTTGCCAGTGAGATGGCAGAAGAGTGAGAAAACATTGTTTTCTCACTCAACAGTAAACAGACCAACATACAGTATAAGTGTATGCAGGGTATCTGCACATTTCTAAAGTGACAATTTAAGGACTTTAAATACCTTTTTAGTACCTCTGAAAATATTAGAGAGAGAAAATGAGAAAATAGCAGATCTACATGCTCACAACACCTCTCTTTGTGAGGCGTTGTGAGCATCGGCTATTTTCACAATAGATCTAGTCAAACTAAAGGTAAGGCCAATTCCACTAATTCCAAGTGCTTGTGCAGGGTGGGGGGTCCTCAGTTCAAATATGATTATTTGGGGGGTCGCGGCCTGAAAAGGTTGAGAACCACTGGCCTATCACATGCATGGGACTATAATAATGTAATATCACAAATGATGTTTCATTGCATTATAGAGAACAAATCATATTATTTTTTGCCTTGCCATTCAGTAGGTTCCTCAATGATGTCATGGGTGAAGAGCACCTGACTGACTTGTGGCCAAAAGAGCATGTATATTTAGACTAACAGTGACTTCATCAGCTGTTTGACCTGTAACTTACATTACTTCACTTTTTCTAAGGCTTAACATAATCTGCAAATTATGCATTTATCTCTTCTCATTGGTGCTCGTCTTTTTTTTAGCTCAATTCCAATGGAAAGTGTCCACTGAAATACAACTTGTAAATATACAAATGTTACCCTTTCCACTGTTTAAGGACCAAATGAAGTCAGACAAACAAACATTTTAGGCAACAGTTTCCAAATATACCTATACACAATGATTTCCCGGTTCATATTAAACATTCATATTTTAACATTGCTGTTCTTCCTCCAGATCTGGCCAGGATAGCAGGAGTATTTCCAAGGTTTGATAACATTTTATTATCTAATCTGCAACAGTTGTTATATATTCCAACTGCCATTATTTATAAAGTGCAATGTATGTTCATTGAACAAGTTTGGTATGTATACCAACCTTCCACCACATTAAGGGAAACACATTTACATCCTCATTCATGGTGCAATATATATATATATATATATATATATATATATATATATATATATATATATATATATATAGAGAGAGAGAGAGAGAGAGAGAGAGAGAGAGAGAGAGAGAGAGAGAGAGAGAGAGAGAGAGAGAGAGAGAGAGAGAGAAAAGAACATATTTAAAAAAGAAATTCCATGATTATATTTGATAATCAAGCTTTCTGTTTAGCCACAGGCCATGCACACCTTTACGTCAACGGGATCTGCTTTTCAAGAGAAAGAGACAGAGAGAGAGGCATTGCATAAGCCAACCATTTTTTATTTATCTTTTTCTTTTTTCTTCCTTTTTCTCACATGGTGAGCAGAATAAATAGCAGGCCTGGGTTCTAAAAGTAGCCTCTTGAACACAGATGGCCCCACGCTTTCCGCCAGTGGGTCAGTGGGTGAGGAAGGAGAACCATGTGAGAGAGGGATGGAGGATGGCTGTGGCCATACGCTGCTATCCAGGAGAGCAGCGTACGTGGGCGATGCGGGCCAACGGGGCACCAGGAAAGACAGGGACTTCCAAGGCCAAGTGAAGCCGGTGTGCAGAAATAGAACGCGGCTAAAAGCGGCACGCCGGTGACGCCGAGGGGGTCAGTCTGTCAATGTGTCATCAGCTATTCCAGGAATGTCAAACCAACTGGAATGTCGACATCATCATCAATGCATGTTCTGTTCCAGCCCCTTGCCCGCACACAGCCCCCGCATTCTTCCGTTCATTGCATCATCACACCGCCACAACCCCCAACAGACCGTGGTCTGATTTCTTACTGGATTTAGGTTGAGTTTGTGCCTTATTTGGTCATACTGTGTACGGAACCAGGTGAACGGTACGCCAGCCAGTGATTCAAAGCAGTTACGTTTAGCATTGTTTAGCAAGTGCCAGGGGTCATCGCCACGCTGGCTGTTGGTGGATTTTTCTTTTTGTCAGAATAGGCCTACTTTTTTTTGCCACAGACATACAAAATGAGAAGACACATAAAGAGATATCCCAGAATGATCTTAATAGGTCTGTAACATTGAGAGAGTACAAATTGTCATTTGTACACATTCAGTGTTATGGGGGTCCGACCATGCAAATAAAACATTTGATAACCACTAGTACCAGTGGACTAGTGTGTCATAAGTGTCATACATATTCTGAAGAAAACCTTAAGACTAACATCCAGTAATTGGGTCTTATGATGAAAATAAGTGCTGTGAAAAAAAGTTAATCTCTAGAATTTGCAGCGGAAGAAACTATAAGTCTTGCTACGGACACACTTGTCTGTGTACTGACATGATGATGACCCGTGCTAAGTGTTTTTCAGAAAGCATTTATAGTCAGACTGTGTGTCAAAATAACTGCAAGATGGGTAATGACTACTTTATATATTCCATTATGAGCTACAATATTACTACTCTAGATCAGTGATTCTCAACCTTTTTAATTTCAAGGACATCTAGCTCAACATATAGGCCACGGACCCCCATTTAACCCCATCCCAATGTAAAATCCTTATTTAACTCAGAGCATACAACCAAATGGACCTGCAAGCGTCCGTTTGGTGACCCCTGGGGGTCCCAAGACCCCACACTGAGAACCAGTGCTCTAGGTTATGTTGATAAGCACATAGTTTTTGACAGTGTATTACACTATAGCAGTGGTTCTCAACCAGTGGTCCTTGAGGGGGTTCCAGGTGGTCCCCAGCTAAAAGATGGAGAGTTGGTAACCAAATGGACCCTAATAGATCTTTATCTCTTGAGAGTGTAAAATGAAACCCTGTTACCTCGCCTGTGGTACCAACCACATCAATACAGCATGGAATTGTGAACAAATTCCTATCTAACGATAACGAAACATTCAAAGTTTAGGGTCTGAGAGGCTAAATCTCATCGAATGGTG
Source organism: Nannobrachium achirus (assembly GCF_963921795.1). NCBI lineage: Eukaryota > Metazoa > Chordata > Actinopteri > Myctophiformes > Myctophidae > Nannobrachium > Nannobrachium achirus. The sequence goes on along the minus strand of NC_137827.1, from coordinate 39,990,181 downwards.
GTCTCAAAAGCAGAATAAATAATGGACCTTGATATGAAAAGGGTTGAAAACCACAGCACTAGAGTATTACATTGCAAGTATTGCACCATCTCAAGCGCCGCATGATACAATTTAGAGCTATTTCCAGAATGGGTGAGTCACTAAGAAACAGGAAGGCCTCCCTCCTGGTCCTTAAATGCACCATCCTTAAAAGCGTCTCTGAGGATTAAAAGCAACATGTCTCTGAGGATTAAGCATGTTGTCATTATGTTTTAGGTGTCACAACACAGCTCATGTTGTCTCTGACATGGGGTCATTTGTCATGTGTGGGAGGCAGCAGGTGAGCAGTGTTGTAGCAGTGGTTCTCAACCTGTGGGTCGGGACCCACAGGGGGGTCCCCAAATTATTTTGGGGGGTCCCCCAATTTTTAGCTTAATGTTATCTCACTCAACAGTAAACAAACCAACATAACGTTTAGGTGTGTAGCATATTTCTAAAATGACAATTTAAGGACTTTTTAATACCACTGTGAAAATAGCCGATCTACATGAGGCGTTGTGAGCATGTAGATCTGCTGTTTTCACTATAGAACCCCAATATAGAACATGTAATGCCTCAACTCTTAGTGCTCTTATAGTGGGGAGGTCCCCGGTTAAAGTATGATTTTTTGGGGGGGTTGCAGGGCTGAAAAGGTTGAGAACCACTGTTGTAAAGTACATTTACCCAAGTACTCTAGGCCCACTTAAACACAATTTTGAGGTATTTTGACTTTACTGGAGTATTTACAAATTTCAGTACTTTTACTTCTACTCCACTACATCTCAGAGGCAAATATTATACTCACTACAATAATATGAAAACATTATAGTTACTTTATAGATTTTGATTATTATTAGAAAACACTTCAGCCCTATACATTTCGGCCATTTGAAAATAGCCGATCTACAAGCTCACAATGTGTCGCATCGACTCAGTTGCAATATTGCAGTTTTGATACTTTTACTTAAAGTTATACCATGTAACTTTTTTTATAAAACAAATCTTAAAATTGTCCTAACTGTTAAATCGCTAAAGTTTTAGAACCCCCACTCTGTTATTTTCAGCTTCTGAAGCCTTCTCTTTATATGTTTTCTATGAGTTGTGAGGGGGGGAGAATTTCCCGGCAAAATGATGTCATCTCCCACATGATACACTACCGGCCAATCACAGCGCCGATCATACACCACCGGCCAATCACAGCGAGTCTTGCTGTCTCTAAAGGAAGTAGCTTCCCTCAGCAACTGTGTTTACATTGGTGAAGGAATCTTGCTTGCTACTCCCTCAATTCTGGTCTAAAAATGATGGGAGACGGCTCTACGGAATCGTATCGGCAAGGCGGAGGTGGTCCGCGGACCCCCGTTCCGGTGGTCCGCGGCGACTCCGGCCGAAAAAAGCAATACCGCTACTGACCACTAGTTGAGCAGCTTCCACAGTACAGCTTTAAAGTAAAACATTTTGTGAAAAAGTGAAGAAAAAAAAGTAGTTGCTCACCTGCAGTGGGGGAAAAAGTACTCAAATGTTCTAGGTAAAAGTCCGGAATTCAAAATATTACTCTAGTAAAAGTACAAAACTATTGGTATCAAAATGTACTTAAAGTACTAAACGTAGAAAGTAGGCTACTCATTATGCACAAGGTCCCAAGTTTTCAAATGTGTGAAAATCGTTTGAAAATAGCAGATCTATAAGTTCACAGTGCAATGCACTATTTTCACTATTATCAATGAGAAATTATTATATTTATATTTACTTTTTCCCCCCTCAGTGTTAACCGCAAGGGGCCATTTGGAACCCTCTCTATAGGAACCATGAGGGTACCTGGACCTCACTTTGAGAACCACTGAGTTTATGTGAACCAACAGGCACAATATCAGCACCCTGACTCTCCAATATGGCTGCTGTGCTGTGCATGCAGCATCTGCTTACAGATGTTAGAGTGAATTCACATTTCATTGATCACCTGTTTGGAGATTGGAGAAGGCGGTCAACTCGCTGTCTGTAGCCACTGGATCTCAGTTGTCTTGGCCTGTGAGAGACATTGGAATGTAAGAATGTCAGGCAGCAATTACTTTTTTTAAGGGAGTCTTGGCTTTTTAATCATTGTTTAGCCAACAGGTTGTTGTCTATGAATGAATGGACAGTTGGACAGAGCAACAGGTATGGTGGGATTGAATTAATCATTAACTGAACAACTAGCCCCATTACAAACACCATCCTGTCTAGTCCACCACCAACACACGCACGCGCACGCGCACGCGCGCGCGCACACACACACACACACACACACACACACACACACACACACACACACACACACACACACACACACACACACACACACACACACACACACACACACACACACACAACACTGAAGACTAATGCCCATGATCATGAGCTCTAATCATTTCCTTCTTCTAAACCAAATAACAATGCTGCCCTCGTGTGGACAAAATATGTCACAACAAGAGCCATGAAATGGCCTATTTAAATACAGTAGCCTGCTTTGGGTTTTTCACACAAAACCCAAAAGTGACAAGATTATGTTGGGGGATCTTGGCCTGAAAAGTTTGGGAAACCTTACTGTAGACAGTTGGTGAAGAGAACTCTATAAAAAAGGAGAACATATTGCATTTGATGAATAAGAAAGGATAATGTGTCATTATATAGGCCTAGCAGCATATTAAAAGGATACAAATGTGCAAATAGAAGCAAGAGGCATTTATTCTAGGTTAAAAATGTCAAACTAAGGACAACAAAATCAATATAATTGTAATAAATATCACAGTGAGTCTCTGAGCAGCAGGGCATAAAACAGCAGGAGTCTGTGCATTAATGCAGTGACGTATCTGTGCAAAACTAAATAGATTTTTAGATTGAATCGGATGAACAATTTAACCACTTAAACTCCATATGGTTGAGCGGAGTCCCTCAGGGCTCTTTGCCAGTATCTTTTCTATTTTCAGTTTGGGGCAGTAGTGGCTCAGGGGTAGAGTGGCCGTTTGGAAACCGTAAGGTTCCCAGTTCGATCCCAGGCTCTCCCAGTGTTGAAGTGTCCTTGAGCGAGACACTGAACCCCTAATTTCTCCCGATGAGCAGGTTGGTGCATTGCATGATTTCCTCCACCATCTGTGTATGAATGTATGGGTGAATGTAATGCACAATATGTATATGCACCATGTACCATTTTATTGGGAAAGCTTTCACGATACAAATGCTGGCATTTAAGTGGTTAAAATCAAATGGCAGACAAGTATAGTTTTTCAGTCTAATGACTGGGCATAGTGCTGTATGGTCAACTATTTAATTATTATTATATATTTTTTTCTTTTTCATTTTAAAATTATTATTTTGCATTATAAAGAAGAAATAAAAGGAAAAAACAAAGCTTCTAGTTTGAGTCAAAGATGGATCATACAGTATCAACTGCAGCCCCAGTGCAAGACATTGATCGCACACACATATTTATGCTCAGCCAACTGCTCATCTGCCCATGTATGTTGCACGAGACAGTGGTTATAGAGAATGACATCATTGAAATCTGATACCTCACTCATACGAATTATACCTTTCCATCTCTCTCTCTCTTACACTCTCAATCTGTCAATCTCTCTCTCTCTCTCTCTCTCTCTCTCTCTCTCTCTCTCTCTCTCTCTCTCTCTCTCTAATATATTCATGATAACTATTCAATGTTAACCCTGACTTATTCACCTGTCAGTGGAAGGTTCCATCTAGTTGGAGGAGGTATAACTGAAATAGATGATCCCTAAACTATAAGTTTGTGAATGTACAGTAGTTGCAATACGTCATGGAGTTTGCATTTGCATAGGTACAGGACAGTACAGTTCACTGATACAAGGTCAACTAAAAGGATACCACAAGAAAGCTTTTAGACAGTAAGACAGTCGGGAAGAAATCTGTGTTTACAGTAAAAAGGTCAGGGGGAGGTAAGGATAGGCTTTGACTTTTTTTTACCAGTTTCGAGTTGCAGCCACCTGTAAGTGACTTTTCAAAGTGGTTTTAAAGGAAGGTAGGAAGGCCCATTGCAAGATGTTGTGCTCTGTCAGCTACCATGAGCCATTCCAAACTTTCAAAATGAGGGTTAAGGTGGGCCTGAGATGGACTCTCATGCTCTGACATCACGCTCTGGCATCGCTGTGATGACCATAATGGAGATCCCTATGATGCCACTGGAACCAAATCCCTTTTATGCCCATATATGGAGATATTAAGATCCCTGTGATGCCAGGGAACCAAATCCCTTTCATGCCCATATATGGAGTTCCCTGATTTCATCAATATTATGCCCATATCTGTAAATATCTATGGGTACCAGGGGTCTCCATGGGTAACTGGCCCGATATACATCACTGGCCAGATGGCTAAGCCATGGTGATAACATTGTCACCAACTTTGATTGTGTAGTTTTCAACTTTTTTGTATTGATAGTTTGTTGTCAGCAGGTGCAGATCTTATACAGAGTTCAGAGCTAAGGGCCTTTTCAACCTATACTTGTCCAAGACTAGGATAGCAGAGTCATCCGTGAACAGGAACAGATTGCAGTCACAAGCAGATGCCATAATGTTGTTTACATAATTATATTAGGAACCGTCAAGGCCTAGAATGCTTCCTTGTGGAATGCCACAGCTCACTGGGAGGGGGGCGACAGGGTTCCGTTCACCACCTGTTCTCTCCCCTCCAGGTAAGATCGCATCCAGCTCACTGTTGCGCAAATCAAATCTGAGTGCTCTTTGTTTATCAATCAAAATAGTGATTTACGGCCTTCTGGAGGTCCAGCATGACCATGCCGCAATATTTGCCAAAGTTCACCTAATGTTTGATGCAGTTGTTCAAGGCATGTGTCAGTAGAATGGGAATATGGGATTTCCTATATCAGTTTATTTTCTTCAAGATACTTTGCAACCTGTTCGTAGACAATTTTTATCTTCACTTTTATAATGGATCTAAGAATATGCTTTTATATCTGCAATTTTCAGATATCGAATGACATCGTAGTGTGGCTTTAACTCACACACCCCTCCTTGGGGGGAAAAAAAGAAAAAGTGAATGACATCACTGTGCAGAGAAGCCAATGAACGAGCAGCATGGCCCAAGCCGAGAGTACTATGCGTGTGTGTGTGTGTGTTGTGTGCAGTAGTTGTTGGTTTGTTGTGTGTGTATGTGTGTAATGTGTATGCATGTCTGTGTGTGTGAGTGAGTGAGGGAGTGTGTGTGTGTGTGTGTGTGTGTGTGTGTGTGTGTGTGTGTGTGTGTGTGTGTGTGTGTGTGTGTGTGTGTGTGCGCGCGCGCGCGCGTGGCTGTGGTTGGATGCGTGTGGAACAAGTTGATTTCTTTTTTTTTAGTTCTTCATTGTTTACACATAGGCTATCTTGTTTTTGTCATTTGGAGTGGTAGTCTGGGGGAGTGAGAGTGAACTGAAGCCGGGCAGAGAGCGACCTTTAACGGACACGTCGCAGCGAAAACTCCCAGGAACGCTCAATAACAAGCTCCACTGCCCCGCAGGGCTGCCTGCAGAAGACGACACACTCACACATAACGCTGTTATGACAAAGTAACGGATCTTTAACGAGACATTTCTCCATGTAAACCAGGGTCGGAGGCTGCATGTGGCCGATAAAAGTAGACAGCGGACTGCTTCATAACAGCACTTTGTCCAAGAGCTGTTTAACATGTTTTTGTATACGTTTATGTTTTGAGCCTGTGTGTTATACAGTTTATAGGCTGATTATGGCTGTTTTGCGGCAGTGAGAGTCCTTAACGTGCGAAGAAAGAAGTTATACGTCCATTTTAAATGAGTTAATTAGTAGTTGTCACCTGGCGTTAGCCCAGTTAAAAGCAAAGCAACAGAACAACTGTAAGAGGATAAGCCATATAAGCTAATAGTGGTCAGGGGAGGAAAAATGCTGAAGACCTTGACTAAGAAGTTGAGAAGACACTCACTGAATGAGATTCACCCCTTTCAACTAAAGGTAAGTTTGGATGGCAATAGCCTATACCTACTAGTTCTCAAACTTGTTCTTGTCAAGGACCCCCTAAATGAATGTGTACTTGGCTGTGGACCCCCATCTGAAAATGTTTTGTGCCAAGAACCCCATAAAAGATTTGTGTCAAATATATTCAAAATTTTTAAAGAATGTTAAGATTATTTGAAAATAGTTGGCTGTTGGGTCTCCGGACCCCACTTTGAGAATCCTCATTTAGACCACAGAGCACAGACCAACATAACTCTGAGAGTGTACACAAACATGGAATTTGGTTCCATTTGTTCCATTTGTACACAGAGTTACAGCCACACAAGGGTCCATTTGGTAACTATCCATCATTTATCTGGGGACCCCCCTGGAACCCCCTCAAGAATCCCTGGGGGTCCCCGGACCCCACTTTGAGAACCACCAGCCTATAGAATACATACATCAGTGGTTCTCAAACCTTTTCATGTCAAGGACCCACTAAATTAACATGTAGGCCTATTTGACCTTTGTAAGTTAAAGATTTCACAGTCTTTGCCAAGATCTTTAGAACAAATATTTTCAAATTCCCTGGACGCCACTTTGAGAGCCACTGGAAAAGAGCTTTGTTTAATTGCTGCATTGCAATCAACTCCTGTAATTGAGCTCTCATTGTCAGCAGCAGCCACAATGTCACATAGTAAAACAAAAGAAGATGTGCATGCTAGTGGAAGGCGTGTTTATCTTTGCCTTGTGACATGTTACATTAAGGCTATTAGGCAGACCTAGTCTCTCTATTCTCTCACTATGATCATTGCATTGCTCTGTAGCATTGAGTGAAAGCGTTTGTAAGAGTCATACTTTTACACAGTATGCATCTCTCTCTCTCACACAGGCACACACACACACACACACACACACACACACACACACACACACACACACACACACACACACACACACACACACACACACGCTCAACAACAAGTCTGAGGCATCTGAAATCGTCTGTGTTTGGAAGTACGTGTTGTGTTCTTCTCAGGGAGTGTGCGCCTTCCAAACCATCCATTACGGTGGTATAAAAAAGGAATTATACTACATGCCTTTTTGTAGCCAGACATTTGCAAAAGGAATGCACCGAATTATACAAACAATGCAGTGAAAACATGAATTACCATCTACACACACTCTCTCATTCACATACACAAACAAAACATGCACACACACATTCGCTTACACAATTTATTACACATCTGTTTCTCCTCAGAGGGGAAATCTGGATGTGTGTTTTTGTGTGTCTGTACAGTAAAAGTGCTTTTGCACGCACACACAGACAGACAGACAGACAGACAGACAGACAGACACAAACACACACACACACACACACACACACACACACACACACACACGCACACACACGCGCGCACACACACACGCACACGCGCATTGTGAGTGCTGTGTGCGGTCTATGTGTGTGTGTGCATGGGGAAGCTTTCATAACTTGAGCATGTGTAATTACACAGGATGGATATCCAGACTTAGAAAACAAAGTTTAGTAAAACACAAAGAACTATAGCGTTCTCTTGACCCCCTCTGACAATACAGTTTTCCGCAGATGGGTCAACCTAAGTCCTTAACAGTTGTTTTCTGAATGTGTTTACGGCCCTGGGCTGGTCGCTTTGCATAAGGCCCTTTTTTTGTGAGTAGAAGGGTGTATTCACTGTATTGTACTGCATTGTGTATGGGTCACTATAACTCGCCCCATCCACACTACCTTTGTGTGCCAACCGGTTGGAGAGTTGCACACACAGGAGCCATTTTGTGCCACAGTTGGCCGAGTTCAATGGCCTTGGTGAGGATGCAGGTGAAAGAGTGCCATCTCCATTCTCTGGCTCTGCTGCTTTTATTTCTTTTAACATAATTTATTTACTTATTAGTTATTTATTTATTGAGTGGGGTCCTTGAAGGGGTTCCTGTGGGTCCGCAGATCAAAATCAAGGTGTTGCGATGCTCTGTGAGCTTCTGGATCTGCTTATTTTTAAATAAATAAAATAAAATTAACTGAAATAAATGGAATGTTTTGGAATACTTTTTAAAACACTTGATAATATAAACCTTCTCTTACTGTATGGGACCCTGGCAGACAATCTTTGCAGATGGAGGTGCATGGCATAATGCATAAGCATTTCGGGGTCCCTGAGATGGAAATGTTTTAAAACCATTGATTTACATGCTGTGCAGCTCACCAATGGGACCCCCCACCCCCAGTATATGTAGTTAGTGCCTGCATCCTACCATGGTGTGGCACACATGGAAAACTACCGGTATGTAAGTACTGTAAGTTCCGCATCCCCAATGGCTTTCACAAAGAGAGGCAGCTGCTGACAAAACCCCCGGTGCTGTAAAAAAATCCCCAGTGTTCACTTAACTCAGACAAATGGAACCATTTTGTACACTCCCAGAGTTAAAGGAACACTGAGGGATTGATACGGTGTGGTTATGAAGTAACTTAGACTAACCATAGTGGTATGCAGCTGTCATTTCTTCCAAACAAACTCCTGATGAAATCAGCACAGCAGTTGTAGAAAAATGGGGTATTTCTGTCTTCCTCTGCAAGGTACAGTATTGCTCTGGCACTGTAAACAAGTTACCATCCCGTATAGCAGGGGTTCCCAAACCTATTTGGCTCAGGGCACCCATATTTTTTTCATCCGAGGCACCGCTACATTATATTCCTAATTTTCACTCCCAGTACCATATATTTATACCATATTTTAGCGATTATGTTGCAAGGAAAACAAGATATTATAGCCATTTTGGTTAGAACTGACTGAAAATAACTTGATAACATGATACTAAATATATTTTTAAGTGTCCAAATAAATTCCAAACATTATCTCGCGGCACCCCCGGACTGCCGCCACGGCACCCCAGGGTGCCCCGTCAACCCACTTTGAAAACCCCTGCTGTATAGTATACCCTGTATGTATTAAAGCTGAACCGGTGAGTCGAACTGACTTGTCTTTAACCAGTGTTGTTTTATTGAGAATTTAGGCCTTTAGTCCATTTGTCAACTAGCTGCTCTTGGATATACGACCTCAACGTTTTAAAGTTGTTTTCAAACATTTTCTTGTCAAGGGCTCCCAAATGGATATATGCATTTGGCCACAAACTCCCATTTGAAAAGATGTTGTGCCAGGTACCCCAAGAGAAGGTTTGTCAAAAGAATAATCTAAAATAGAAGATCTACAAGTTTACAACGCATCTCATAGCGACATATAGATCAGCTATTTTTGAATAGCCAAAAAATAAAACAGGACATGAGTGTTTAAACTGTTCCTAATTTTGCTGGGAATCCCCCAGCAACCCCCTGGAGGGCCCCCTGGAGGTCCCCGGACCTCACATTGAGCAAGATTGCTATTGCTGTAGTTATTGCAGAGCGATATATAAGAGAGTGGCGTCACGCTTTGAACTCGCCGCAGACCGGAAGTGGCTTCGCATGGAGCCGTTCTCATTCCTAGCGAGCCTCTGCCCCGTCCGCCCCCATTCTAGCCGAGGCATTTAAAATCGCTGGAAGTAGACCAAATCACGTCTTTTTCACCATTGTAACGCATTCACGGGCCTCGCTAAGGTAGAAAACATTATTAAAAGAGTGAAAAAGACGTAATTTAGTCTACTTACCAGCGAGTGACAAAATGAATGGGGGCGGACGGGGCAGAGGCTCGCTAAGAATGAGAACAGGCTCCAGTAAGCTAGGCTAAGTTAGCTTCCCACCATAGAGTAAATAGGCTTTCCACGCTTACTATGGGAGTCGACGTAAGTGACGTAACTCTCTCTTCTACAACTTTGAGTTATTGTAAGGTGTGTCTTGTGTAGAGGTGTTCACGTGAATACGCTCCCCACTGATTACATGTAGCTACTATGTGGCAATAACCAAAGTTTCCTCATTTCCTACAGAAGAAGAAATTTAGGGTTTTCCCTGTCTTCTTGTTTGAAGCAGTATTTCCGGTGGGAGATTGAATGCCAACGACCGTTGCCGTGTAGTTTTCCAAGTCATATAGGTCTGACCCCTGGTATATTTCTGCTCCTGCAGAGCTTACGCTAATGAATACTATTTACACAAGTCAGTCTAGGATGGAGATCCCTTTTGAGCGCCACGGTAGGAAGAGCAAAGCTATACCTTGACCCTGCAATGGGTCTGCAAGAGTGTGGGAGTTTGTCAGAGGATGAGGAGAATGTTTTCATGTCAGTGTAGGACAGTGGTGTGTGTGTTTGTGTGTGTTTGTGTGTGACTGCGTGTGTGACCGTGTGTGACCGTGTGTGTGTGTGTGTGTGTGTGTGTGTGTGTGTGTGTGTGTGTGTGTGTGTGTGTGTGTGTGTGTGTGTGTGTGTGAACTGGACAGCCTGTATATACACTGACATTGCGAGTTCCAAGATTTCCATTGATCCAGCTTAGCAAGCTGCTCAGCGATGGCGAGTGAGTGACAAGGATTTCATTCAAGCGCTCTTGACACACTAACGTGCAGCACCCATTCTTACTCCAGGCACGTAGCAGCTCTTCATTTGACCCATCATCATCATCAGCTTGTCTTTTCTGCTGTGGTCCTCATGAACCCAAATAAGACCAGAGGAGGCCGATTCTACAAATGCCTTCTAAATATGCCTTCTAAATCAGTAGCTGTCAAACTTTTTTTTGCCATGGACTTTGGAACTTTCTTTAACATTTGGTCGAGGTCTAAAGCAGTGGTCCTCAAGAAAGAGGGGCCCAGGGACACCAAAGGCTCCTTGAGGGTGTTTCCAGGGGGCCCTCTGAAAAAAAAAAAAGAAAAAGAAAAAAAAAGTTTAAACATTCATGTCCTAATTAAAGTTTTTTGGCTATTCTAAAATAGTACACAACCCTTTGCGATGCATTGTGAGATGTGAGATAGATTTGCTATTATAGAAGAATCTTGACAAATGTTGACTTCTCTTATGGGGGTCGCGACTCCCTGGTACAAAATCTGTTCAGATGGGGGTTAAATACATATACACATGCAGGTTTGCATGAAACTCTTTGAGAACCACTGATCTAAAGTGCAACGTATCACATTTTTCAGTTCTTTGCGGTGAGTGACAGGGTCGTATGACAAAGTATGAATTAGGATTAAGTCTGTGGTGGAAGGTTGGGCAGTTCCATGCTATTTGTCTGAAGACCTGCTGTACTGGCTCTTGCTTCTACCACATGCCTCTCTAGCTTTTAGTGTCATTTATTAAACTTAAGTCACAGCTATGAAATGATTGCGTGTCCGCACACCCAAAGCAGGTGCCCGCGGTGAAAAAGAGTCAAATAGAAAAAGGGAAACAACAAGCAAACTAGACTCTGCTACACACTACAACAGCATTCAATACATCAATGATATTCATCTGGTAATTACTTTTAGGTTTCCTCTTCCATTTGTTAAATGCTTCATCAAAATAACTAAGTTACAAACATGATACTGTTTTTAAGGACCTTGCCGTATGAAACACGGAAACTTGGCTGCCAAACGCAATTGCCACTGACCTCGGCCTGAATGTACCAGCTACGCCTGTTGGGTAAACTAAGGCAACGATGGATGCCAGGGGGGGGGGGGGGGGGGGGGGGGGTCGTCTACTTATTATTTTGTTTCATCTCAGCCAACTATTATTCGGTAGAGAGAGAACAAATTAGCAGCCTATCCTTGATGATAAGTGCTCTTAATATTGAAGTAGCTGTGGAGGGTGTTTTCATAATTAGCTTTTAAAGGTCATGTTAAAACAGTTGTTTTCCTGCATGTGTGCATTCCAGGTGATGGTGGTGGGTGGTCCATTGGCTTTGCTCACACAAGTAGATTGTGCGTCTTTATGCCGTGGCGTTGTGTGTGGATATATAACTTTTGTGATGAAGTGGTAAACATGGTTTTCTTGAATGCAGGTGTACATTAACACCCTTCAGGAGGACACATGGGCCTGTTGTGCTCACATGCTGTTTTTCTATTACACTTTCAGGGATAAACTAACACACTCCAGATCTTATAGGATCTGCTTGATTCCCATGTTCACATTCAGCAAGTGTTGCAGGATAAGGTAAACCACACCAAAGGCTGTGGTAAGGTGATGTCCCCCACTCCCCCGGAGAATAAACATATTAAAGCCAGGGAAGACGTGTTGCGCACTCTGCCTCTATTATGCATTGATTCTTATATTATTTTATTAATTTACGTTTCACCCTGGCCTGCTGGCCTTCTCCAGAATCAACAGTGTATGACACTTGTTTCTTCTCTTCACATTCAGCAAGTGAACATACTAGTGATGGGAGCTACAGTATGTTCACGCAATTTGAGATGGGTTAGTTAGTTGAAATACTGTTGACTGTAAAATAAAAGAAACACCCTCGCATCTCATTCCAGAAAGCACTAGTTGTTAACAAAAGAAAAAGTAAAATAATCAATAATAATATTATAATATAGCTGCAAGCAGCGATAAAGTGGCCAAGGCAAAAGCATCAAGGGAAAGCAAAGAAGACATCAAAGAGAAACTAGAAGCAGTGTTCTTCCGAACAGGTCAGGTGTTTTTTTTGGCCTTCTGGTGACTCTATAACAGGCCAATGTGAGAAGGGTGGCATCTGTTCCTTGGCCTAGTGGGAATGTGCGTGCAAAATCTCACACAAATAGCAGGCTGCGTTTGAGACATTTTGTTCAAAAAGGAGCAATCCTGCAAACCTTGGAATTCAATGTTAGCCAATTAGATAGAATATGATATTGGACAAATCCGTCATGATTACATCACTGTAGAGATACTGTGTGCCCATTTGTGTGATTATCGGATAAAATCTGAAGGAGTAATATCGAAGAATGCGTTTTCGGCCTTCTGGTGGCGCTATAAATGACAGAGACTCTGACGATTTTACACTAATCGGCATAGTTATTGGTGAAAGCACAAATTGACCTCTACACAACATGTATGCAAAAGACTATATGCAACAGACATAAAATAGTTCCAAAGAACTCCTCAAGGTTTTAACTCAATATCTTTATTTTCCAACTTTTTCATTAGTTGTCTTTGTTGAAGAGTTGGTCATCAGGTTGTAAACCTTCAAAACAGAGGGTTAACAACCTAGCCATTTTCAGGCATGTCTTTTAAATCACAATGTTTTCAAATAATTCAAGTAGTAAACGTCTTCAAATAAAGTTTTTAAACATTAAGTATTGTGAAGTCTGAACCCAAACCAGCACACGGAAACAGTTCTCAAGGTGAAAACGCAATAAGCGTTGTTTTATTCAATGGGGCGTTCCCCTAAAACATGAAATAAAGTTCTTCCCAAAACCGGGGCTTTTAACACGTCTTCAAATAAAGTTTTTAAACATTAAGTATTGTTAAGTCTGAACCCAAACCAGCACACGGAAACAGTTCTCAAGGTGAAAACGCAATAAGCGTTGTTTTATTCAATGGGGCGTTCCCCTAAAACATGAAATAAAGTTCTTCCCAAAACCGGGGCTTTTAACTCAAAATATGCTTCTTTCCAGAACTTAACAAACAGGGGTTACATTCGAAACATACGTTTCACAGTATGCTGTTGCTTCCATTAACACATGTCATTTCTCTTCCAAGACTCAGATGCAGCTCCTAATTTGCCTACAATGGGAACAGATAGAACCACCATTAGCAATGTGGCAAAATACAGAGCAAATGTGCGACAGAGGAGAACATAGTGGAGTTTTGCTTACTGCTCGATGGAAGAGTCCCTTCGAGAGCCAGCTACACAGTGAAGCAGAGCTCGGTGGTTAAGAGCAAAAACATTTGGATTGCCTGACTCGGAGAAGCTGTGTTGCGGCCAGGTGCTGACAAATCAAACTGATTGCAACAAGCAGCCATCTTAGCTGCTGCATTCTGGGAAATGTAGTTTTTCTGAAAACCAAGCAAAGCCATCAGTTAGATTCAGTTCACATGCAAAAACAGGGCCTGGATAAAAAAAAAAAAAAATCAACTAATCAGCCGATCTACAAGGTTAAAACAAAATAAAGTCAACAGATCTGCTGATTTGGAGGTTGTGATTTGCCATCCAATTTGCGTGATTTTCTGTCTGATGGTGGCGCTAGAGAGGGGCATGTGTGAAATCAGGGACGGAGGTTGTGATTTGACAATCAATTTGCGTGATTTTAGGCCAAAATCTGTAGGAGCAGTGTTCGCAAATGTTTTGCAAGAATCGGCCTCATGGTGGCGCTGGAGGGCCATGTGAGAAATCAGGCAGCCAAGGAGTGTGTGCAAAGTTTGGCATGGATAGGGGCAATGGTAACGGAGATATGAATAGGGCAAAAGTATGATGTCACACGGACAGAGTGACAGCCGGTGGAGGTTTCGATAGTAACTGCGACCTAACAGTCGCAATAATACTTACATCTCTTTAGTTAAATGCTTACATTGAAGAAAGAGATGAGGCCACACCCCAAACAATAGTGGACACAGGCAATAATCCACAACTGCACACTCCTGACAATATAAAACACATTCTCACTGTAAACGATAGAACCAAAATAACACAGTAAAACGGTAAAAGAGACCATACAAAATACAAGCAAACAGTCTTACCGGTTAACAGAGCAGCACACACTCAACTCAGCAGTGTTTTGTTCAAACTGTTCAGATGGATTCAATCGGCCGACGCCCAACAAGCAACCATCTTAGCTGCTGCATTCTGGGAAATGTAGTTTTTCTGAAAACCAAACAATTAAGATTCAGTTCACAGGCAAAAAAACTAAAAAAATCAACTAATCAGCCGATCTACAAGCTTAAAACTAAATAAAGTCGACAAATCTGCTTATCTACAAGCAATAATTACATTACCGAAATGAATCTTTTTACATTCCAATCCCAAAACCAGAAACAAACATTTCCGAGCCACATGTTCACTTACCAATTATCTTAGTCACGCAGCCTCAGTGTCAATATCAGAGTTGGTCAGGTGGATCTAAAAGCAATATAGTGTGGGTTAAATATAAATGGAGCAATGCTGTTAGAAATTGGAATAGTCTTGAAATGAAACGTGTACAAACCTGCAGCAGCTCCAATGAGGTTACTGAACAAACTGAAAAAAGACTGGCTTTATACAGGGTGTGGTGATTACGAATGCTCTGCAGCTGTGACTCAGGGACCGTGGTCAAAACATTGCATGTGAAAAATAAGAATATATTCCATTTGAAAAATAAAATAAAATGACTGTAATTCCCGCTGAACCGTGGGTTACAAGTGCACAAGTGCACAGTGCACTAACCTACATTATTGCAAAGTGTGATTTAAATGTGACTTTGAATGTATGTTTTAGAGGCAGAAGAATAACGCACGCACGCACGCGCACGCACGCACGCACGCACGCACGCACGCACGCACGCACGCACGCACGCACGCACGCACGCACACACACACACACACACACACACACACACACACACACACACACACACACACACACACACACACACACACACACACACACACACACACACACACACACACACACCTGTGCCTAACCATTCTGCATTAGAGGTGGGATTTATGGCTATTTGAAGTGAGACAGTACCATCGATCATAAAATGTGTGTGTAAATTAAGCTACCTTGACTGTTGTTATTCATAAAACACCTAAAAAAAACAAGCAGGCAACAATGAACTCGCTCCTCCACTTGTTCTCTCTCTCTCACTCACTCACTGTACTCAGTCAGTACTCAGTGGAGTAGCAAGGAGATGTTGAATTGGGGGGAGGGGGTCTCCCCCCCAAATGAACGGCTCTCTACTGCGCGAACCGGATCCCAACGTTCACTTCAAAGAGCCGTTCAAAAGGTTTGATTCGTTCGCGAACGTCCCAGCTCTATTCTGCATCTAGCCTAAGGACCAGATCATGGGAAAACCCTACTCACGTCAGGGTGGGGGGTCCCCAGTTCAAATATGATTCTTTTTGGTTTCAGTGATATTTGGACTTACCCTCTACGGTAGTTCATCATGAAAATGTTACTTTGCATGTATGTTTTAGAGGCAGAAGAATAATTTGCATACAACTTGCAATGTTGATTGAACTATTAAAAAAGCATGTTTCAATGTTTAAAAAATCCGATCTGACAGATCTTTAGATATTGGTCCAAAGTTCATGTAAAAAAAGTTCCGTGCACATGACGCGAAAGTTCCGGAATAAAAGCGGGTTTAAGTGTTTTACGAACTGCTCCAAAAGGCGGAAAATCGAAGGGCGGAGCTTACTTAACAAAGACACAGATGTCTTCAGCTTGAGTCAAGGCACGCGTGTAAGCAAGTTGCATGTCTTCAAACCAAACGAGGCATGACTTATGCCCCTTTAAAGTTTGAGTTTTCAAACGCTTCGTATAGCGCCCCCCTTTGGCCAATTGGAGTAAGATTGCTTTCAGTGATATTTGGACTAATCCTCTACATATTTGCCAAATGCCATGAACGTGTCACTTTGCATGTATGATTTAGAGGCAGAAGAATAATTTGCATATAACTGCAACATTGAGTGAATTATTAAAAAATAATGTTTCGCTTTAAAGAAAATCCGCCTGAGTTTTCAGACCGTATTGGTCCAAAGTTCATGTAAAAAAAGTTTTGCGCACATTACGCGAAAATCCCAGGAGGAGATACATTTTTACTGTTTTTCATATAATTCAAAATTGTGGGAGAAGTAAAGGTCAGAGGTCAAAAGTCAGAGCGGAAAAGTTGTTCGGCATGAGGAGACGCATAAGTGTATACAGGTTCCATTGCTGTACCTGAAACAGGGCATGAGCTACACCAGTTCAAAGTTTGCACTTTCGAAGGCTTCCTACAGCGCCACCCTTTGGCCGATTGTTGCGAGCTTCGCGTTTTAGCCGTTTGGCATGGTCCTCTGCCATACTGCCATGAACGTGTCACTTTGCAGTATGATTTAGAGGCAGAAGAATAATTTGCATGAAACTGCATTATACGGTTAATTATTAAAAAATAATGTTTCGCTTTAAAGAAAATCCGGCTAACTTTTCAGACCGTATTGGTCCAAAGTTCATGTAAAAAAAGTTTCGCGCACGTTACGCGAAAATCCCAGGAGGAGATACATTTTTACTGTTTTTCATAGAATTCAAAATTGTGGGAGAGGTAAAGGTCAGAGGTCAAAAGTCAGAGCGTAAAAGTTGTTCGGCATGAGGAGACGCATAAGTGTATACAGGTTTCATTGCTGTACCTGAAACAGGGCATGAGCTACACCAGTTCAAAGTTTGCACTTTCGAAGGCTTCCTACAGCGCCACCCTTTGGCCGATTGTTGCGAGCTTCGCGTTTTAGCCGTTTGGCATAGTCCTCTGCCATACTGCCGAGTTTCGTAAAAAGCGACTGCACGGTCTAGCCGCTAGAGCAAAAGTGGCGGAAGAATAATAATAATAAATATAGCTGCAAGCAGCGATAAAGTGTCCAAGGCATAAAAAGCAGGAAAGCAATAAGGCATCAAGGGAAAGCAAAGAAGAATATCAAATAAAAACAGGACCGAACAGGACTCTGGCAGGTTTTTTTTTTGGCCTAGTGGTGACTCTATAATAGGCCAAAGTGAAAAGGGTGCCACGTGTTCTTGGGCCTTTCACGGCAATCGGACGCTGCATGCAGGATTTGAAGCATTTTGTTCCAAAAATGTGTTTTGCAAAAATTGACCCGCTGGTGGCGCTATAACAGGCCAATGTGAGAAGGGTGGCCTCTGTTCAGTGTAAATACTGAATAAAAGTACAAAGGTATTGGCATCAACTTGACATTTTTTGAAAATAGCAGATCTACAAGCTCACAATGCAATGCATGAGCATTTACTGGAGTAGCCTAGAAGTAAGACTATACAAGTGAAGTATAAAATACCTCAAAATTATACTAAGGATAGTATTTGAGTAAATGTAATCAGTTACTTTTACACCACTGGCATTGTAGACCCAGATGCTTGTGAAACATGATAAAGAAATAGTCATGCAATAGTATGAATTTCAGTTTATTTACACAAAGGATTTGCAATTGCAAAATATTATAGCAGCATTATTTTCTGTAAGTGGCTAGCAGAGTCAGACTTAAAAGTTAAATTGTTTTTATTGAAAAACGTTGAGGGGAAGGCGGCTGGGGGTCAAAACTTGGAACTTTAGGGGCTCACATGGGGCTGCTGTCCTGTGGGCAGAGCAGACTATGGATTCCAATTGGGGGGTGTTGGAACCCAGCCAGCCTAGGTGGGGGAGGGAGAGAGAAATGAGGTGAACTTCAGAATAATTACAGTTGAGCCACAAGGTAGAGAAGAGGTGTTCAATCTGCCCGTTCCACACAGTTCAGAATAATGAACCCACTTACACTGCCTTTCTTTGGCTCCAATGAAGCAATCTGGGAGCTGGTACTGATTGTCAGCTGATTGTCAGATGGGCTTCAGGTGTGAGGCTGAGCTTCCCCTGCATGGTTTGAAACAATGAATAAATGAATGCACTCAAACATCATTACTTTATAAAGAAACTCAAAGTCATTACTTCAAAATCAAAATAGGAATGAGTGTCACTGCGGCTGCTTTTTCCTACCCATAGGTCAGACAGGATTGTGTCAGTCTTTCTGCAGGCTCGCCATCTTTCAGATTCAGTTCTAGGGAATAAACCTGGCCTGGATCAAAGAAAAAGGCCAAATGAATAGAAAAACAACAAATTCAAATAATCTGCTGCACTACAGGCTTGAAACAAAATAATTCCATTAATCTGCCCAACTAGGCATTGGCATTAAACTCAAAATACATCAATTCAATAATCAACATTGCAGCTAACATACAAGCATTACATTCCAAAAGAAATTGTTTAACATTTAGATCCCAAAACCAAAAACAACATAACATTACAGAGCACATGGTCACTCACCAAGTCACAATGTTCCTCATTCACACAGCCAGTGTAGCGAGTGGATCAGGTAGGTATGGTATCTAAAAGTCAAATTATTGCATGGGTAAGTATAAATAATTAATGAATTAAACTGTCAGAAATTGGAATAGTTGTTGAAATAAATAAAGAGTACATACCTGCTGCCTGTAACACCTCCAGTGTTGTGGACCACACTGAGCAAGTTACTGCAGAAAGTCTGGCTTTATACTGGGTGTGGTTTGATTGCAAATTGCTGGGCAGCTGTGTTTGGGTCTATTCTGCATTAGAGGTGGGATTTATGGCTCTTTGAAGTGAGACAGTACCATCGATCTGGCTCACTAAAAAGAGCCGTTCAAAAGACTGGCTCATTTGGCTCCTTGTATATTTATATATTTTTAAGAAGAATTTGTTTAAACATGAATCCACAAGGTGGCACCACATTCCTCTGCTGACAGTTGAGATCACAATTTAGTATTTACCCTTTTCATAAAATGTGTGTGTAAATTAAGCTACCTTGACTTTTGTTATTCATAAAACACCTAAAAAAAACAAGCAGGCAACAATGAACTCGCTCCTCCACTTGTTCTCTCTCTCTCACTCACTCACTGTACTCAGTCAGTACTCAGTGGAGTAGCAAGGAGATGTTGAATTGGGGGGAGGGGGTCTCCCCCCAAATGAACGGCTCTCTACTGCGCAAACCGGATCCCATCGTTCACTTCAAAGAGCCGTTCAAAAGATTCGATTCGTTCGCGAACGTCCCAGCTCTATTCTGCATCTAGCCTAAGGCCCAGATCATGGGAAACCCCTACTCACGTCAGGGTGGGGGGTCCCCAGTTCAAATATGATTCTTTTTGGTTTCAGTGATATTTGGACTTACCCTCTACAGTATTTCATCATGAAAATGTGACTTTGCATCTATGTTTTAGAGGCAGAAGAATAATTTGCATAAAACTTGCAATGTTGATTGAATTATTAAAAAAGCATGTTTCAATTTAAAAAAAATCCGATCTGACAGATCTTTAGATATTGGT
The DNA here is from genome assembly GCF_963921795.1 of Nannobrachium achirus. Lineage (NCBI taxonomy): Eukaryota > Metazoa > Chordata > Actinopteri > Myctophiformes > Myctophidae > Nannobrachium > Nannobrachium achirus. The sequence goes on along the minus strand of NC_137827.1, from coordinate 39,970,282 downwards.
CCAAAGTTCATGTAAAAAAAGTTCCGTGCACGTGACGCGAAAGTTCCGGAATAAAAGCGGGTTTAAGTGTTTTACGAACTGCTCCAAAAGGCGGAAAATCTAAGGGCGGAGCTTACTTAACAAAGACACAGATGTCTTCAGCTTGAGTCAAGGCACGCGTGTAAGCAAGTTGCATGTCTTCAAACGAAACAAGGCATGACTTATGCCCCTTTAAAGTTTGAGTTTTCAAACGCTTCGTATAGCGCCCCCCTTTGGCCAATTCGAGTAAGATTGCTTTCAGTGATATTTGGACTAACCCTCGACATATTTGCCAAATGCCATGAACGTGTCACTTTGCATGTATGATTTAGAGGCAGAAGAATAATTTGCATAAAACTGCAACATTGAGTGAATTATTAAAAAATAATGTTTCGCTTTAAAGAAAATCCGGCTAACTTTTCAGACCGTATTGGTCCAAAGTTCATGTAAAAAAAGTTTCGCGCACGTTACGCGAAAATCCCAGGAGGAGATACATTTTTACTGTTTTTCATATAATTCAAAATTGTGGGAGAAGTAAAGGTCAGAGGTCAAAAGTCAGAGCGTAAAAGTTGTTCGGCATGAGGAGACGCATAAGTGTATACAGGTTTCATTGCTGTACCTGAAACAGGGCATGAGCTACACCAGTTCAAAGTTGGCATTTTTCAAAGGCTTCCTACAGCGCCACCCTTTGGCCGATTGTTGCGAGCTTCGCGTTTTAGCCGTTTGGCATAGTCCTCTGCCATACTGCCGAGTTTCGTAAAAAGCGACTGCACGGTCTAGCCGCTAGAGCAAAAGTGGCGGAATAATAATAATAATAATAATAATAGTGATGAAGTCCAATAACAATGAGTGGCCAAGGCATTGCCACTTCGTGGCCTTGGCCACTAAATATAGCTGCAAGCAGCGATAAAGTGGCCAAGGCATAAATAGCAGGAAAGCAAAAAGGCATCAAGGGAAAGCAAAGAAGAATATCAAAGAAAAACTGGAAGCAGTGTTCTTCCGAACAGGTCTCCGGCAGGTCAGGTGTTTTTTTTGGCCTAGTGGTGACTATAATAGGCCAAAGTCAAAAGGGTACCACGTGTTCTTTGGCCTTTCACGGCAATCGGACGCTGCATGCGGGATTTGAGGCATTTTGTTCCAAAAATGGGTTTTGCAAAAATTGACCCGCTGGTGGCGCTATAACAGGCCAATGTGAGAAGGGTGGCATCTGTTCCTTGGCCTAGTGGGAATGTGCGTGCAAAATCTCACACAAATAGCAGGCTGCGTTTGAGACATTTTGTTCAAAAAGGAGCAATCCTGCAAACCTTGGAATTCAATGTTAGCCAATTAGATAGAATATGATATTGGACAAATCCGTCACGATTACATCACTGTAGAGATACTGTGTGCCCATTTGTGTGATTATCGGATAAAATCTGAAGGAGTAATATCGAAGAATGCGTTTTCGGCCTTCTGGTGGCGCTATAAATGACAGAGACTCTCCCGATTTTACACTAATCGGCATAGTTATTGGTGAAAGCACAAATTGACCTCTACACAACATGTATGCAAAAGACTATATGCAACAGACATAAAATAGTTCCAAAGAACTCCTCAAGGTTTTAACTCAATATCTTTATTTTCCAACTTTTTCATTAGTTGTCTTTGTTGAAGAGTTGGTCATCAGGTTGTAAACCTTCAAAACAGAGGGTTAACAACCTAGCCATTTTCAGGCATGTCTTTTAAATCACAATGTTTTCAAATAATTCAAGTAGTAAACGTCTTCAAATAAAGTTTTTAAACATTAAGTATTGTTAAGTCTGAACCCAAACCAGCACACGGAAACAGTTCTCAAGGTGAAAACGCAATAAGCGTTGTTTTATTCAATGGGGCGTTCCCCTAAAACATGAAATAAAGTTCTTCCCAAAACCGGGGCTTTTAACACGTCTTCAAATAAAGTTTTTAAACATTAAGTATTGTTAAGTCTGAACCCAAACCAGCACACGGAAACAGTTCTCAAGGTGAAAACGCAATAAGCGTTGTTTTATTCAATGGGGCGTTCCCCTAAAACATGAAATAAAGTTCTTCCCAAAACCGGGGCTTTTAACTCAAAATATGCTTCTTTCCAGAACTTAACAAACAGGGGTTACATTCGAAACATATGTTTCACAGTATGCTGTTGCTTCCATTAACACATGCCATTTCTCTTCCAAGACTCAGATGCAGCTCCTAATTTGCCTACAATGGGAACAGATAGAACCACCATTAGCAATGTGGCAAAATACAGAGCAAATGTGCGACAGAGGAGAACATAGTGGAGTTTTGCTTACTGCTCGATGGAAGAGTCCCTTCGAGAGCCAGCTACACAGTGAAGCAGAGCTCGGTGGTTAAGAGCAAAAACATTTGGATTGCCTGACTCGGAGAAGCTGTGTTGCGGCCAGGTGCTGACAAATCAAACTGATTGCAACAAGCAGCCATCTTAGCTGCTGCATTCTGGGAAATGTAGTTTTTTCTGAAAACCAAGCAAAGCCATCAGTTAGATTCAGTTCACATGCAAAAAACAGGGCCTGGATAAAAAAAAAAAGAAAAATCAACTAATCAGCCGATCTACAAGGTTAAAACAAAATAAAGTCAACAGATCTGCTGATTTGGAGGTTGTGATTTGCCATCCAATTTGCGTGATTTTAGGCCAAAATCTGTAGGAGCAGTGTTGTAAAATGTGTTTTGCAAAAATCTGTCTGATGGTGGCGCTAGAGAGGGGCATGTGTGAAATCAGGGACGGAGGTTGTGATTTGACAATCAATTTGCGTGATTTTAGGCCAAAATCTGTAGGAGCAGTGTTCGCAAATGTTTTGCAAGAATCGGCCTCATGGTGGCGCTGGAGGGCCATGTGAGAAATCAGGCAGCCAAGGAGTGTGTGCAAAGTTTGGCATGGATAGGGGCAATGGTAACGGAGATATGAATAGGGCAAAAGTATGATGTCACACGGACAGAGTGACAGCCGGTGGAGGTTTCGATAGTAACTGCGACCTAACAGTCGCAATAATACTCACATCTCTTTAGTTAAATGCTTACATTGAAGAAAGAGATGAGGCCACACCCCAAACAATAGTGGACACAGGCAATAATCCACAACTGCACACTCCTGACAATATAAAACACATTCTCACTGTAAACGATAGAACCAAAATAACACAGTAAAACGGTAAAAGAGACCATACAAAATACAAGCAAACAGTCTTACCGGTTAACAGAGCAGCACACACTCAACTCAGCAGTGTTTTGTTCAAACTGTTCAGATGGATTCAATCGGCCGACGCCCAACAAGCAACCATCTTAGCTGCTGCATTCTGGGAAATGTTGTTTTTCTGAAAACCAAACAATTAAGATTCAGTTCACAGGCAAAAAAACTAAAAAAATCAACTAATCAGCCGATCTACAAGCTTAAAACTAAATAAAGTCGACAAATCTGCTTATCTACAAGCAATAATTACATTACCGAAATGAATCTTTTTACATTCCAATCCCAAAACCAGAAACAAACATTTCCGAGCCACATGTTCACTTACCAATTATCTTAGTCACGCAGCCTCAGTGTCAATATCAGAGTTGGTCAGGTGGATCTAAAAGCAATATAGTGTGGGTTAAATATAAATGGAGCAATGCTGTTAGAAATTGGAATAGTCTTGAAATGAAATGTGTACAAACCTGCAGCAGCTCCAATGAGGTTACTGAACAAACTGAAAAAAGACTGGCTTTATACAGGGTGTGGTGATTACGAATGCTCTGCAGCTGTGAATCAGGGACCGTGGTCAAAACATTGCATGTGAAAAATAAGAATATATTCCATTTGAAAAATAAAATAAAATGACTGTAATTCCCGCTGAACCGTGGGTTACAAGTGCACAAGTGCACAGTGCACTAACCTACATTATTGCAAAGTGTGATTTAAATGTGACTTTGAATGTATGTTTTAGAGGCAGAAGAATAACGCACGCACGCACGCACGCACGCACGCACGCACGCACACACGCACACACACACACACACACACACACACACACCTGTGCCTAACCATTCTGCATTAGAGGTGGGATTTATGGCTATTTGAAGTGAGACAGTACCATCGATCATAAAATGTGTGTGTAAATTAAGCTACCTTGACTGTTGTTATTCATAAAACACCTAAAAAAAACAAGCAGGCAACAATGAACTCGCTCCTCCACTTGTTCTCTCTCTCTCACTCACTCACTGTACTCAGTCAGTACTCAGTGGAGTAGCAAGGAGATGTTGAATTGGGGGGAGGGGGTCTCCCCCCCAAATGAACGGCTCTCTACTGCGCGAACCGGATCCCAACGTTCACTTCAAAGAGCCGTTCAAAAGATTTGATTCGTTCGCGAACGTCCCAGCTCTATTCTGCATCTAGCCTAAGGACCAGATCATGGGAAAACCCTACTCACGTCAGGGTGGGGGGTCCCCAGTTCAAATATGATTCTTTTTGGTTTCAGTGATATTTGGACTTACCCTCTACGGTAGTTCATCATGAAAATGTTACTTTGCATGTAAAAAAAAAAAGCATGTATGTTTTAGAGGCAGAAGAATAATTTGCATACAACTTGCAATGTTGATTGAACTATTAAAAAAGCATGTTTCAATGTTTAAAAAATCCGATCTGACAGATCTTTAGATATTGGTCCAAAGTTCATGTAAAAAAAGTTCCGTGCACATGACGCGAAAGTTCCGGAATAAAAGCGGGTTTAAGTGTTTTACGAACTGCTCCAAAAGGCGGAAAATCGAAGGGCGGAGCTTACTTAACAAAGACACAGATGTCTTCAGCTTGAGTCAAGGCACGCGTGTAAGCAAGTTGCATGTCTTCAAACCAAACGAGGCATGACTTATGCCCCTTTAAAGTTTGAGTTTTCAAACGCTTCGTATAGCGCCCCCCTTTGGCCAATTGGAGTAAGATTGCTTTCAGTGATATTTGGACTAATCCTCTACATATTTGCCAAATGCCATGAACGTGTCACTTTGCATGTATGATTTAGAGGCAGAAGAATAATTTGCATATAACTGCAACATTGAGTGAATTATTAAAAAATAATGTTTCGCTTTAAAGAAAATCCGCCTGAGTTTTCAGACCGTATTGGTCCAAAGTTCATGTAAAAAAAGTTTCGCGCACATTACGCGAAAATCCCAGGAGGAGATACATTTTTACTGTTTTTCATATAATTCAAAATTGTGGGAGAAGTAAAGGTCAGAGGTCAAAAGTCAGAGCGTAAAAGTTGTTCGGCATGAGGAGACGCATAAGTGTATACAGGTTCCATTGCTGTACCTGAAACAGGGCATGAGCTACACCAGTTCAAAGTTTGCACTTTCGAAGGCTTCCTACAGCGCCACCCTTTGGCCGATTGTTGCGAGCTTCGCGTTTTAGCCGTTTGGCATGGTCCTCTGCCATACTGCCATGAACGTGTCACTTTGCAGTATGATTTAGAGGCAGAAGAATAATTTGCATGAAACTGCATTATACGGTTAATTATTAAAAAATAATGTTTCGCTTTAAAGAAAATCCGGCTAACTTTTCAGACCGTATTGGTCCAAAGTTCATGTAAAAAAAGTTTCGCGCACGTTACGCGAAAATCCCAGGAGGAGATACATTTTTACTGTTTTTCATAGAATTCAAAATTGTGGGAGAGGTAAAGGTCAGAGGTCAAAAGTCAGAGCGTAAAAGTTGTTCGGCATGAGGAGACGCATAAGTGTATACAGGTTTCATTGCTGTACCTGAAACAGGGCATGAGCTACACCAGTTCAAAGTTTGCACTTTCGAAGGCTTCCTACAGCGCCACCCTTTGGCCGATTGTTGCGAGCTTCGCGTTTTAGCCGTTTGGCATAGTCCTCTGCCATACTGCCGAGTTTCGTAAAAAGCGACTGCACGGTCTAGCCGCTAGAGCAAAAGTGGCGGAAGAATAATAATAATAAATATAGCTGCAAGCAGCGATAAAGTGTCCAAGGCATAAAAAGCAGGAAAGCAATAAGGCATCAAGGGAAAGCAAAGAAGAATATCAAAGAAAAACAGGACCGAACAGGACTCTGGCAGGTTTTTTTTTTGGCCTAGTGGTGACTCTATAATAGGCCAAAGTGAAAAGGGTGCCACGTGTTCTTGGGCCTTTCACGGCAATCGGACGCTGCATGCAGGATTTGAAGCATTTTGTTCCAAAAATGTGTTTTGCAAAAATTTACCCGCTGGTGGCGCTATAACAGGCCAATGTGAGAAGGGTGGCCTCTGTTCAGTGTAAATACTGAATAAAAGTACAAAGGTATTGGCATCAACTTGACATTTTTTGAAAATAGCAGATCTACAAGCTCACAATGCAATGCATGAGCATTTACTGGAGTAGCCTAGAAGTAAGACTATACAAGTGAAGTATAAAATACCTCAAAATTATACTAAGGATAGTATTTGAGTAAATGTAATCAGTTACTTTTACACCACTGGCATTGTAGACCCAGATGCTTGTGAAACATGATAAAGAAATAGTCATGCAATAGTATGAATTTCAGTTTATTTACACAAAGGATTTGCAATTGCAAAATATTATAGCAGCATTATTTTCTGTAAGTGGCTAGCAGAGTCAGACTTAACTAAAGTTAAATTGTTTTTATTGAAAAACGTTGAGGGGAAGGCGGCTGGGGGTCAAAACTTGGAACTTTAGGGGCTCACATGGGGCTGCTGTCCTGTGGGCAGAGCAGACTATGGATTCCAATTGGGGGGTGTTGGAACCCAGCCAGCCTAGGTGGGGGAGGGAGAGAGAAATGAGGTGAACTTCAGAATAATTACAGTTGAGCCACAAGGTAGAGAAGAGGTGTTCAATCTGCCCGTTCCACACAGTTCAGAATAATGAACCCACTTACACTGCCTTTCTTTGGCTCCAATGAAGCAATCTGGGAGCTGGTACTGATTGTCAGCTGATTGTCAGATGGGCTTCAGGTGTGAGGCTGAGCTTCCCCTGCATGGTTTGAAACAATGAATAAATGAATGCACTCAAACATCATTACTTTATAAAGAAACTCAAAGTCATTACTTCAAAATCAAAATAGGAATGAGTGTCACTGCGGCTGCTTTTTCCTACCCATAGGTCAGACAGGATTGTGTCAGTCTTTCTGCAGGCTCGCCATCTTTCAGATTCAGTTCTAGGGAATAAACCTGGCCTGGATCAAAGAAAAAGGCCAAATGAATAGAAAAACAACAAATTCAAATAATCTGCTGCACTACAGGCTTGAAACAAAATAATTCCATTAATCTGCCCAACTAGGCATTGGCATTAAACTCAAAATACATCAATTCAATAATCAACATTGCAGCTAACATACAAGCATTACATTCCAAAAGAAATTGTTTAACATTTAGATCCCAAAACCAAAAACAACATAACATTACAGAGCACATGGTCACTCACCAAGTCACAATGTTCCTCATTCACACAGCCAGTGTAGCGAGTGGATCAGGTAGGTATGGTATCTAAAAGTCAAATTATTGCATGGGTAAGTATAAATAATTAATGAATTAAACTGTCAGAAATTGGAATAGTTGTTGAAATAAATAAAGAGTACATACCTGCTGCCTGTAACACCTCCAGTGTTGTGGACCACACTGAGCAAGTTACTGCAGAAAGTCTGGCTTTATACTGGGTGTGGTTTGATTGCAAATTGCTGGGCAGCTGTGTTTGGGTCTATTCTGCATTAGAGGTGGGATTTATGGCTCTTTGAAGTGAGACAGTACCATCGATCTGGCTCACTAAAAAGAGCCGTTCAAAAGACTGGCTCATTTGGCTCCTTGTATATTTATATATTTTTAAGAAGAATTTGTTTAAACATGAATCCACAAGGTGGCACCACATTCCTCTGCTGACAGTTGAGATCACAATTTAGTATTTACCCTTTTCATAAAATGTGTGTGTAAATTAAGCTACCTTGACTTTTGTTATTCATAAAACACCTAAAAAAAACAAGCAGGCAACAATGAACTCGCTCCTCCACTTGTTCTCTCTCTCTCACTCACTCACTGTACTCAGTCAGTACTCAGTGGAGTAGCAAGGAGATGTTGAATTGGGGGGAGGGGGTCTCCCCCCAAATGAACGGCTCTCTACTGCGCAAACCGGATCCCATCGTTCACTTCAAAGAGCCGTTCAAAAGATTCGATTCGTTCGCGAACGTCCCAGCTCTATTCTGCATCTAGCCTAAGGCCCAGATCATGGGAAACCCCTACTCACGTCAGGGTGGGGGGTCCCCAGTTCAAATATGATTCTTTTTGGTTTCAGTGATATTTGGACTTACCCTCTACAGTATTTCATCATGAAAATGTGACTTTGCATCTATGTTTTAGAGGCAGAAGAATAATTTGCATAAAACTTGCAATGTTGATTGAATTATTAAAAAAGCATGTTTCAATTTAAAAAAAATCCGATCTGACAGATCTTTAGATATTGGTCCAAAGTTCATGTAAAAAAAGTTCCGTGCACGTGACGCGAAAGTTCCGGAATAAAAGCGGGTTTAAGTGTTTTACAAACTGCTCAAAATGGCGGAAAATCTAAGGGTGGAGCTTACTTAACAAAGACACAGATGTCTTCCGCTTGAGTCAAGGCACGCGTGTAAGCAAGTTGCATGTCTTCAAACGAAACGAGGCATGACTTATGCCCCTTTAAAGTTTGAGTTTTCAAACGCTTCGTATAGCGCCCCCCTTTGGCCAATTGGAGTAAGATTGCTTTCAGTGATATTTGGAATAACCCTCTACATATTTGCCAAATGCCATGAACGTGTCACTTTGCATGTATGATTTAGAGGCAGAAGAATAATTTGCATATAACTGCAACATTGAGTGAATTATTAAAAAATAATGTTTCGCTTTAAAGAAAATCCGCCTAAGTTCTCAGACCGTATTGGTCCAAAGTTCATGTAAAAAAAGTTTCGCGCACGTTACGCGAAAATCCCAGGAGGAGATAGATTTTGACTGTTTTTCATATAATTCAAAATTGTGGGAGAGGTAAAGGTCAGAGGTCAAAAGTCAGAGCGTAAAAGTTGTTCGGCATGAGGAGACGCATAATTGTATACAGGTTTCATTGCTGTACCTGAAACAGGGCATGAGCTACACCAGTTCAAAGTTGGCATTTTTCAAAGGCTTCCTACAGCGCCACCCTTTGGCAGATTGTTGCGAGCTTCGCGTTTTAGCCGTTTGGCATAGTCCTCTGCCATACTGCCGAGTTTCGTAAAAAGCGACTGCACGGTCTAGCCGCTAGAGAAAAAGTGGCGGAATAATAATAATAATAATAATAATAGTGATGAAGTCCAATAACAATGAGTGGCCAAGGCTTTTGCCACTTCGTGGCCTTGGCCACTAATAATAGTGCTGAAGTCCAATAACAATGAGTGGCCAAGGCTTTTGCCACTTCGTGGCCTTGGCCACTAATAATAGTGCTGAAGTCCAATAACAATGAGTGGCCAAGGCTTTTGCCACTTCGTGGCCTTGGCCACTAATAAATGCTGAGTCTTCGGTTGTAGCTGTGTTGTGTTGACTGCAAGATCAGTGGTTCTTCTGAGCTGAAACGGTTTGATTTTTGGATCCATGAGAGGTCAGTGCGGGTCATTCAAACACCCCAACAAGGATAGCGGTTTGTTTCAAAGTCTGATCTCACCAGTTTCCTCCGAAAGTGCAAGAACTCTCTAATGTTATTGCACACAAGTATAATAAATTACATAAATCTACTTACTGTTCGATAATAGCCAAATGAAGTTATTCTAACCTATACTAGCTAGGCCCCCTTCTTTTCCCCTCTACAATAAATAGCACAGATTTATATCTTACACATTTTAATATTTTCTAATTCATGTAAGTCTGACTTAAAGTACCTTGCTAAACAGTAAGCAAACCAGTTGTGCCTCACTGAATAGCAAATGCAAAGCTCTCTCTCTCTTTTTTTTTTTTTTGCTGACAGACATGCAAAGTCTGTACCACAGCATGTGCCCTTGCAATATGCAGTAATGATATTTGCAGAAGAAGAATGTGCACAGGCCCAGTATACAGACAGACCAGACACCAGTGTGAAATGTTTTAGTGTTAGTACAGTTTTAGTCCACTAAATATCATAATGTTTTAGTCGACCAAAATCTACAGTTGATTTTGTCAATTAAAAAAAACAAAAACATTTTGGCAGGCCTTGTTGTTGTCGTAATGGCTGATTTTACACTTGGTTAATAGCCGATCTAGCCGAGCTTGTAGAGCTGCTAATTTCAAAGCGCAACACCCTGAACACGCAGCCAAACATAAAATGACATGTCCTTTAGATCAACTGGATCTCTTCTCCCCTAATTCCTCTAGGGGACATTTTAGTGTAGTGTTTATTTGTTGACGAAATTGTCAATATATTTATTCTTGGTTTTAGTCATCGTAGCTTGATGAGAAAAGTCTATTCAAATACTTGTACACACACACACACACACACCTTTAACATACAAACCCAGTTGATTGCGACCGTAGGGAGCTACTTACTGTAGAAACCTCCACCGGCTGTCCGTGGCTGAGTCAGTCAGTCAGTCAGTCAGTCAGTCAGTCAGTCACACTTTTGCCCTGCTCATATCTCCACAACCGTTGCCCCCATCCATGCCAAATTTTGCACACACACTCCTTGACTGTCAAACTACAACCTCCAAGGACCCCCGGAGCCCCAGGGACCCCCAGGTCCCAGGTCCCAATCTACATGCTCACAATGCGTTGTGTCGTGAAGATTTTTAACAACGAAAACTTGTGAAACGGGACAATCTGCATATGAGAACTTTCTACTTTTGGTACTTTAAGAACATTTAGATACCAATAACTTTGTAATTTTAGTATTTCTACACTGCAGTATTGATACTTTGGTACTTTTTCCACCATGGTCAGCAACTTAGCAGTAGTATTGATATAACCATGGTAACCTGTTGCGTAAGGGAAATTAAGGCACTGTAAATTGAAGGGTGTTTGTTGGGAGGCTGACTCAGAAACTGAGACACGGTTTAACCGCAAACAAAACTGAATAACACTAACTACACACACACACACACACACACACACACACACACACACACACACACACACACACACACACACACACACACACACACACACACATTTGTCTTGCCATATTGCTAAAGACTGTGACAGAAGTCGGAAAACATTTGCAAGTTTGCTACTGTTATGCTAACAGTGAGCTACACGTTGCTGCATTGCGCACAATGCTTCTTGTCCACGGCGTGTTCGTGTTGTGAGTTTGTGCAGTAGTTCGGCTATAGACCTATTCAGTACGCAACGCTGTTGTGCAACAAAGTACAGTATCTGACTTTTACTCGGACAATACTGTACATTTTGTACTGTGGCCTGCCAAGTTTTATATTCTGCTTTGCCCATTTTCAACCTCATCTTCAAATACAGTAATTGGTCCACGTGCCAAGACATGGCACCATTTCTGTCCACTCACTCTGTGTCTCGTTTCTGGGCTGCAGTTCAGAAACCTGCCTACCAATGACATCATCGCCATATTCCTGGAAAGAAATAGAAGCCATTGTTCTTACATTAATGAAAAACTTGTTTTGAAATCTTGTTACCAAATATTGCCATACTCGTCTCCCTGGTAGGCAGGTTTCTGAACTGTCCACAGACCTCCTATGAGACACAGAGGGTGAGTAGAGATAAATGGTGCCATCTTATAAAGAGCAATAGTGAGGAGGACCAGTTATATGAAGATAGGTTGAAAACAGGCGACGTGCTCTTTAATATGGAAGCATATTGCAGAAGACTGTTGTAAAATATGGGAGTTGAGAATCATGATATGTAGTCTGCCCATGTCAGGGCTTTGAAGCCTTGGATCCTTTCTCCTCTTTCACTCTGTGTGAGGTTGCCAAGAGGAAGAGGAGGTGTGTGTGTGTGTGTGTGTGTGTGTGTGTGTGTGTGTGTGTGTGTGTGTGTGTGTGTGTGTGTGTGTGTGTGTGTGTGTGTGTGCGCGCGTGCGTGTCATGCGAGCGTGTCATGCGTGCGTGTCCTTACCCATGCACACACAGCACAGATGGCAGCTGCGCGGCTGGGCCTCAGAGTGGTAATTACCAAGTGTGATGCACATTACTTAACTCTTAGCATTGCAGTCTGCCGGGTTTCTGGGTTCAATCGAGGAATTGATTTATTTTTTTAAGATAGTGTGAATCAGGTTGCACAAATAGGTTAGCTTAACAGTTGGCTTCAGTTCAGAGTAAACAGCTAGAAAAGAAAAGAAATGCAAGCAGGTTTTGTCATCATTGGAAGCACATCACATTTACAGTATGTGTGGTAGTTAATGTGTACAAAGTGGGTTCAGAAAAACATTGCAGCTTTGTGCAAGGTTCAAATATGATTTGTGCCAGTATTTGTTATGTTTTGCAATTCTGGTTTGAACTTTCGGTCATATATTGTAGGCCTGGCTCCTGAAGTTTGTAGGAATCGGCCGTTTGTGGTTTAAAATCTTAAAAAGAAAAACAGAAAAAGAAAGAAAAAAAGCAGACCTTTTCATGCAAAGAACGACTCTGCTAACAGCTTCAACATTCAAGGCGAGGGACTTAAACCTCTCCTTCTATCGTGTCTTCGTTCCACAGTGCTGCTGCTCCTCACCAAAATAAAGGATGTAATGGTTCATTTAACGGGCCTTGCTTCATGCCATATCTGACCTCTAACCCCCGACCCTCTTGCAGATCTCCTACCATGGCAGCGGAGAGGGAGGGGAGAGTGACGACTCGGAGGGTGAGAACCAGGAACTTGCACAGATCGACAGAGGTAGGTGCCTTTCACCCGTTATTATTCCATCGTCTCTACGCAGGAACATTACTGCTCTCGCTATTACTCTTGGCACGTATATCGTTTATTATGATCATCCTTAATACAAATCATGTGAAAATTGTTGTTTATTTCATACTCACATGGCCAGCTCGTGAAACTGAAATATGTGAATGTTTACAGTATCCAAAAAGCAGAATTTAAGTACACACTTTTCTAATTAATGCGCCTAATTATTTGGCAAGTTGGACACAGCATATTGCATGCACTCGTGCACACACCCAACACCTGTTTCTTACATCAATGTTTGTAAAAGTGGGGAACCACCGGGGGTCTTGAGGGGGTTCCAAGGGGTCACCAGCTAAATGACTGTGACTCCGAGTACACAAATTAAACCAAATGGATCCTTACGGTATAGGGCTGCAATTAAATATTATTTAATCAGTGACAAACAATAGCGAGAAATGAATTCCTCCCCACACACATTTCTGTGTTGTCACTGCTGTTGTATCTGTAGAAAATTGTAAAAATCAATTAGTTTGTTTAACTGTTGCATCCCTATACCATACCGCTTAGATTTGAACACTCTCAGAATGATGGGAGCATGTCGCTGTTGCTACATCTTATCTTTTCGACACCCCACTCTAACCCTCACCCTAACCTTAACCTCCGTGGAGTGAGTCGCTAACCCTCCGGTCGAAATGATGGGGGTTCGCAAAAGCGAGATTTCCCCTGAATGATGGGGGGCCTGTGGCCTAAATGCTTCATAAACTGTGAGGGGAAATGAAAACGTTTGAGAATGGCTGTCCTCCATCTTCCCAGAGAGGCGGAGGAACTGCGTCCTCACTCCGCTGGCGACCAGCCAGCAGCACAACCAGGGTCCTCCCTCCCCGGCTCGGCTGCGCCGCCTCCGCCTCCTCCTAGACGCCAGCCTGGACCGACATTCCTCCGAGGAGGAGCTGGAGAGGATCGGCGACAGCAGGAAGTGGGCCTCGGCGTTCCACCACCACCGCCACCACCACCACCACGGTGGCGACCATCAGAGCAGCGCGTCCAGCGACGAGGAGGTGCGGGACCTGTGCGGCTGCGGGTCTCCCGCCTCCGCCAGGCCGCCGGTGGAGCCAGGGCCTCGCCTGGCCGCCTCTCCCAGCCCGGTGCTCTTCAGCTCCAGCCCCCCGCGCAGCCTCAAGCCCCCTCCCATGCGCTTCCAGCTGCAGGTGGTGCAGCAGCCGGTGGCCCGGCCCATCATTCTGACCCACTTCGACCAGTCGGCGGCCCCCTACAGGAAGCACCGGCACAGCTACGGCGGGGAGTCCGTTAGGCCCAGCCTGGATCTGGAGAAGATGCAACAGGTTAGTATCACTGGCTCTAACCAATGGAAACTCAGTTGATCCCCCGGCATCCATATTATGGGGGTAACATTAGCCAAAAGTAGCCGTACTTCACAATGTGAGTAGGGATGTGTATTGGCAAGAACCTCACGACACGACACGTATCACGATACTTGGGTCACGATACGATTGTATCACGATATATTGCAATGCGATACATATTGCGATATATTGCGATATAATTTATATTGAGATGAATCACTGGAAGCAGCGGAGTGTCAGGACCGGACTTCTAGATACAGAATTGGGAAATAAAATATTGAGATATATTGCGATATCGATTATATTGCCCATTCCTAGTTGACCAATCTGACAAGCCCTTACATTTGACAAATTTGGGAAAAAGTTTTGTTCTTTTACTTTGGTACTTTAAGTATGCCAATACATTTGTAATTTTATTCACGTAAAATATTGAATGCAGGCCTTTTACTTTTACTTTTATTGTAACTTTTACTTTCATTGCAGTGATAGTGACAGTACTTCTTCCACCACTGTTAAGTTAATCAAAGACCAAAGTTTTTTTATTTAAGGTTTGTATTAAACCTTGCACACTGCCAGGCAAACTATGGTTCACGACATAGTAGTAAGTAGAGGACAGGATTAGACCCCAAACTATAACGATGACCCCCCCCCACCCCCCTTTCCCCCAGCCTTAGCCTGTATGCACACACAAACACACAATGCGACCCCCCCTACCCGGCCGCCCATAGCCGGACGCCTGCCACCGCGGTGGTCCGGCTGGAAGGAGATGAAGGCGAGGGGAGGCACGGACGGCAGATGTCCGTCCTGGTTTCTCACAAAAGCTGGCGAGCGAGGGGGAAACGACGGAGGGGTGTGGAGGAGGAGGAGGAGGCGAGGGAGGGGGAGGAGAAGGAGGAGGAGGAGAGGATTAAATAAACAAGAGAAAAACGACAGCCACTAATGAGTCATGGAGAAGCTGCTCCGCTGATCGTTGAAGGCCCCAGCGGACTTGTTGGCTCTGGGGCCTCGTAGATGGGTGGGTTGGGGGGGAGGGTGTGTGTAATACTGTATGTGTGCTCTTGTGGAGAGACTAAACTACAGGTTTCAAAGGTCCATATGTTGGTGGGGATTTTCAGAGGGAGCGAGCAGATGATCACACACAGCAGGCAGTGAATGAGAGCTGAGGGAGGACAGAAAGAACTACTGGAGCGCGTATTCTTTCTTCTATACGTTCTTTCTTTCTTCTATCTGCCTGCCTGCCTGTGCATGCATGGATATAGTGTGTTTGTGTGTTGATCTTTTAAGTATGTTTTTTTTTTTTTTGCTTTATCAGTGGGTATGAGTGTAATCTCAGTGTGTGCGTGTGTGTGTGTGTGTGTGTGTGTGTGTGTGTGTGTGTGTGTGTGTGTGTGTGTGTGTGTGTGTGTGTGTGTGTGTGTGTGTGTGTGTGTGTGTGTGCGTGCGTGCG
The DNA here is from genome assembly GCF_963921795.1 of Nannobrachium achirus. Taxonomy (NCBI): domain Eukaryota; kingdom Metazoa; phylum Chordata; class Actinopteri; order Myctophiformes; family Myctophidae; genus Nannobrachium; species Nannobrachium achirus. Next base: position 39,954,639 of record NC_137827.1, on the reverse strand, counting down.
TGTGTGTGTCAGTGGTGGAAAAAGTACTCGAATGTTTTACTTAAATATATAAGTATCAATACTGAAGTACAGAATCCAAAATTGACTTGAGTAAAAGTATAAACGTATTGGCATCCATAAGTACTTGAGGTACCAAAAAGTACAAAATGTTTGAAAATAGCAGATCTACAAGCTCACAGCGCGTTGCGATGTAACATGTTGTCAGCTATAGATCGGCTATTTTCAAACAGCCACGGTATAAAATGAAGTGGTTTATGTATCTACAGTATATCTGCAAAGTAATCAAATAAATGTAGTGGAGTAAAAGTACAACATTTTGGATCCGAGATGTAGTGGAGTAGAACTAAAAGTGTTGGAAATTGGAAATGTAATCAAGTAAAGTACTTGTAAACACCTCAACATTGTGCCTAAGCACATTACTTAAGTAGATGTACTTAGTTACTTTCCCCCACGGGTGCGTGTGTGCATTCAGTCAAGTGGAAGGGGAGGTGCTGCGAGGGATGGAATACAATAGGGGGCCTAGAGAGGTAGCAGGCAGACGGTGCTCACTTCCAACATTAACCCTTAGCTCAGCAGCGTCCACACACTGAAGTCCTCCGGGTTTCTTTTTAACCCTCAGGGTTAAATGAACCCTGAGGATTTTGCTGTGTCACCCGGCTCTCCCACTGGTAATGCAGTGGTTCTCAACCTTTTCAGGCCGCTACCCCCAAAATAATCATATTTTAACTGGGGAACCCCCTCCACCCTGACGAGCACTAAGAGTTGAGGCATTACATTTTGTACCCCCGAAAATAATTTGGGGACCCCCCTGGGGGTCCCGACCCACAGGTTGAGAAACACTGTGGTAATGGACATGGCCTCCGTACACTCACACTTTTACATTTCAAGGTTTCCCCCTTAACTCTGACGGGTCCATTTGGTTCCATTTGTACACTGTTAGAGTTACAGACTTGTATGGGTCCATTTAGACCCCCATAAAGGAACCCACAGAGTCCCTGGAATCGACTTTGAGAACCACTGCACTGTAACACTGACTGTATCCTTCATGTTAAAATACACTCTTTTTGATTTGTTGCAAGTAGAAGTCCCAAATCAAAATGTGTTCAAATGTATCGGTATCAATATATACTTAAAGTACCAGAAGAAAAAGTACTTATTGTGCAGAATGTCCCATTTCACTATTTAAAAATGTATAAAACAATCGATCTACAACCTCACAATGCGTAACATCCTGACACATTGTGAGCTTGTAGATCTACTATTTTCAAATGGCCGAAATAGATATTTATGGTTAGTGTGTTTTGTAATAATAATCAATTAAGTTTTCATATTATTGTAGTGGAGTAAAAGTACAGTATTATACCAGTAAGACTCCTTAATCGGGAGATACCGGTAGGTGACCGTCACGTCGCATACACAAACTTTAGAAGGCAACCGTAGCCAATCAGGAGGGAATATGGGAAATGGGACAGATCCATGTTGATGACATGACTTTAGAGATACTGTGTAGTGCTTTGCGTGATTTTAGGCAGTACTGCACTTATTTAATTTACACCACTGCATATAGGTTCATCAAAAAGCAGAACAAGAAGCAGCAATTTATGCTTTTGAAATCTTATCCAGCCTTATCCAGAAAGGCCTCAGGAGGATTTGCTCTCGGGGAAAAGGTTTGAGTTCATAGCCCAAATCTAGGACACATCCATTAAGCCAGTGCGTTTGACAAACATGAAGTGCAGCCGTGGCCCTGAGCATGCGAGAGCAGCGTGAGCTTTCAACCTTGTTGATACATTTATTTATCTCATAATATTCTTAAAGGCTGGGGTTAAGGGGCCAGTGGGCTGTTTTTCTTTCAGCCTCTGTTAATCCATCATGCATGCTAATCCTCGTCCCAATTGCTCAGATGTGGGACTTCCATTGTTTTGTCAGCATGATTGTCATGGATGACGACGGTTTGCGTGGCAGATGTCCATTTCTTTTTTTCCCCTTTTTTTTGCTGATCGGTTCACAAGTTGGGAGACAATCCGATAAAGTTGACAAGGGCAGACACTTGTTGCCAAAGTCATCAAATGGCTAGCTTTGATTGTTCAATGATGATTGAACGAAAAAATGGAAATCCCCAGTTGAACAGTTTAGAAAAACAGTTGGAAAAACAGTTGGCACAGCCTGTCGTGATTCCACAGGTTGCTCTTGGGCAGGGGATGACATAAAGCGGTAATCTAGAACTTATTTTAATTAATAAAACATGAGTTTAACCATGGTAGAGTATGTTAATACCGTATAACTAGCACATATGCAGGGGTTTGAGGTGGGCCTCCATTGACACCACATCACACTGGGGTCAATGTTAATCCTTCAGTTTGTAACTCTGAAACTGTACAAAAGGTAACCAAATGGTCCCCCTGCACAGCGCCATTTGATTACATGTGTACACACTGTCAGAGTTAAAGTAACACAGAAGAGTTTGACGGAGTAGTGAGTACATGTATGCCATTGTTGGAACAGAGATGTGCGACTGTGTGTGGGGGTGCAAGCGTGAGGGGCAAGTGCACACCACGGTGCACACTGGACACCCACCGGCTCTCCCAGCTCGGCAGCAGCATGGGTTCTTGTGCTGCCATTCTTCCCAGGGCTTCCCTTCCCCCTTTAGAAGCCTACCTCCCCGGCCCTGAGACAATTCCTTGATTGTGGAGCAGCCTCCACCCCCACCGTTTATGAGAATGGCGGAGCTGCGTGGAAGAGGCGAGGGAGGGGAGCCTTGAAAGACAGGATATTACATAAGCCTCATTGACCCACTGTTTGGTTTAGTCAGACGGCTGGGATCGCAGCGCTTCCTTGATCACCCTGATTCAGCATTAATTGACTTTCAGTGTTCAGGAGGTCTGAACCACTCACTGCACACGTACAGTACACGGCCTGTTTTACATTAGAAATGACCAGTGGTGGAAGAAGTACTCACATGTTGTACTTAAGTAAAAGTATTGGTATAAAAATAAAATATATATAAATATTAAAGTCCTAAAAGTAAAAGTACCGTAGTCATTGAGTGCATCTCTCCACTCCGACATGTCTCCTTTCCGACATGTCTCCATTCTGACACTAACCCTATCTCTAACCCTAACCCTAAACCGAACCCCCGTGGGAGTGTCGCCACTCCGACAATAAGAAGTCAATTTCGGAGTGGCGACATGTCGGAATGGAGAGAGCCTCCCGTAGTGATTATGCAGAATGTCCCATTTCACAAGTTTTCAAATGTATACATGTTTTTTTTTTAAATAGCAGATCTACGAGTACAGAAAATTGGAAATACTACAACAAAATATCTCAGAATTGTACAGTACTTGAGTAAATGTACTTGCACTGTAATTGTTATGCATAATCATCACAACTGTTTCCATGTAAAATGAAATAGAAATAGCAGGTCTACAAGCTGACGGTGCATCACTGCGGCTTGTAGACTGGCTGTTTCCACTATAGTTAAAGTTATTAAATATGTAATTTCTAAGTTATTTGTCACACCTGTAGTATTTTTGTTTATGAAGCCTAAAATGAAAACAGGAATGTATATCAGTTTTAATATGTCCTCCTAACGTTCAATGCCAAAGCCACAATATAATGTAAAAAACTATCCATGTGAATATTATGAATTAATTCACTGCATGTGTATTTTTGTCCCCCACAGAAAATGCTGCTGAAAAAGAACTGCGGGGGGAAAACACGCACAATAAAGATTCGGGTGAGTTCAGTTGTTATATTGAAGCTGTTACATTCCCACATGAACAAAGCAACATGTTGTATTTTGCACAAAAGTACCATACATGAGCACAATATATGGTGCAAGCAGTGGTAATAATCTGAAGACTCTCTCTCTCGCACGCACGCACGCACGCACACGCACGCACGCACGCGCACGCACGCACGCACGCACACACACACACACGCACACACACACACACACACAGAGTCCCTTTCTTTTATGCAGTGCCACAATGGGCAGTCCAGATCTAGGTATCCATTACGGTGGCGATAAGGTTGCAGGGTTGCTCGGTGCCCGTGAACAGGCCAGTCTGTACCTTGATGCCCCTCCAATGGCATGCTGGGACAGCATCTGGCACTGATGTTTGTTCCCATGCCCTTCTGGTGACAGAGCCACGCTCGAGACATGTGACGGTCTGTCGTGAGTTTGCTTTTGCACATCAAAGCCAAGCCAAACAATGCTATAATACAACGTCTGTGACAACTGTCAGGGATTATTACGTCTGACAGTTACTACACTGGTTTTCTTGTGAGTGAACAGGAGTACATTTGTGAGCCTCTAACATATTCTCAGACTACTTTCAGAGGTTTAATCCAACTAAAACGACTGCTTCTTAAAGTTAAATTAAAGATGCAATCTGGAAATAATTTGAATTAATTAGTGAGCTGTATGGTAGAGTATGCTAATACATTATGAATATAGCTCATCTGCAGCGGTTCAAGGTGGTCATGCTGCTCTGTTGAGAACTGTAGACCCTGGGGACGGTTAGGACAGTGGTTCTCAACCTTTTCAGGCCGCAACCCCCAAAATAATCATATTTTATCCGAAGGCCGAGCGATCTCCCTTTGCACATTGTTGGCTAAACGTCTAATTTTACAACAATGGAAATCTGAATCTAGCCCTTCATTCAAGCAATGGCTCAGAGACCTGGGCAACGTGCTCCATATGGAGAGAATTCGGTACTCAATTATTAAGAAGGACGATCTCTTTATGAAAATATGGCAGCCTCTGCTGGATAGGTGGTCAGTCTCCTGTGACAGAGCCCGTGACCGGGGTGTCCCCTCAAATGCCTGAGAACAGTCTGGGTTTTATTTCCCTGAATCCCGCTTATATTATTAGCTAAGGTTTTCTTTCCTGGATGCTGTCAACAACTACTTTTACTTTTATTGTTCTCTCTTTGGCTGATTTTTTTTGTCTTTTTGTTTTGGTCTGTCTTTGTCTTTTTGTCTGTTTTTTCTTGTGTTTCCTATGTAAAAGGGGAAACTGACTTTTTGACCTGTGTTGTACTTTGCTACTTACCCCCAATAAAAACTATATTAAAATAAACAAAATAATCATATTTTAACTGGGGACCCTCCACCACCCTGACGAGCACTAAGAGTTGAGGCATTACATTTTGTATAACACGGTTCTATTGTGAAAATACTAAATAGCAGATCTACATGCTCACAACGTTGCGAGGCGTTGTGAGCATGTAGATCTGCTATTTTCACAGTTTCTGCCGCGAATATTTGATATTCTTTTGTCATTTTAGAGGTATTAAAAAGTCCTTAAATTATCACTTTAGAAATGTGCAGATACCCTCTATACACTTAAACTTTATGTTGGTTTGTTATGTTGAGTGAGAAAACAATGTTTCACATAAAGTTAATCATCTGGGGACCCCCCAAAATAATTTGGGGGACCCACAGGTTTAGAACCACTGGGTTAAGAGGACACCTACTGTTTGTCAAACTAGTACTGCCTGAAACTCATGAGCAGAGTATCACCGCAGTTTGGTCTCCTCGCTCCCTGTCTGTAGTACTCAGGATGTACACTGGTTTTGTTTTAGTAGCTGGTATAAGGGAGGCGGGTTGGAGAGCTCACATCAGTGTGGAAGGAGCCTGGGTGCCTTGGCACAAAGCACGGCCGCTCCAGAAGGACATGCTGTGTGGCGGTGGTGAGAAAAGCCATGTTATTATCACGTTGTGTGGGACGGTGTCTGTTGAGACTTATGACGGCCCTGTTTGTGTCACGGACATCGTCTGTGCAACCACGAACGTGTACAGTACTACCAGCACAACCTAGTAATCCAGTCACATCCAGTTGACTGAGAGGCACTATATCCGTTGTTTGAACAGTGATTAAAATAATTCAGCATTAACCAACTTAAACCATATATACAGTAAAATGCAGACCGGGGACCTTGGCGCACTTTTTTATCCATTATAATCTCTTCAAACTCAACCGAGCTTGTAGATCTGCTATTTTTGCATAACGTTATGTCCATTTTAACAGAACATTTGAATATTATGCCGCTAGGGCTACTAAACTGGTGTCCATACACAACATTGTCTGTTCACAGCGTTGGGCACATATTGTACATAAACCATTTTACTCTTCATGGCCTTATTTTTACAGCAAGGCTCTGCGGGAGTCTTTAAGGAAACTCTTGTGCACACTGCCAGTAGGCCACAGATTTACCTCCATAATTTATTGTCACGTGACTGAGTATATCATAGATGGCTGACCGAGATCCACATTGGATGCACATTGGAGCCATGACGTTTTTATGTGGATCCAGAGAAATGATTTGATGTTTTGATTTTATCTTACTTATTTTTGTCTACAATTTTCAAATCCATCTGTGCATAAAAATGCAATGAAACGGAACCATAACGGAACTATGACTGAAGATGACAGCAAATTGATAGTTAGTATCGTTGGAATACCCATATTAAGCAGGTTTCAAGTCTCTGAAAGTAGATTTTCGTATTATACTGAATTAAATGGAAACCAACGGCTTCCTTGAAAATCAAGCAAACCACGTTATGCTTTGAACAACGTTCGGCAGTAATGTCGCAGCCAATAAGCTAAGACCACACCCGTATGGTCCTGTTTTAAGGTCGGATCTCTCAACGTGGAGGGAAAGCGCGAGCAGCAGTGAGATGGAGAGCAGCCGGAAGAAGAAGAGGAGGGTAGAGTGTTATGCGGTTCCCTCGTGGTGCACTGCCAGGATGAAGTCATCTTCCATTTTTAGCCCGGCCGGCTGCTATAGCTGTGTTGCTCCACTGATACGTGGAGATATTGCTCATTATCTCCCGTTCCTGCTGGTCTTGTTAGTAAGCGCGTTGTTGTCGCCGTCGGTGACGTCTATGGTGGCTGGCCCCGTTCCAGCAGGGAGACATTTTCTTGGTCCGGAGGGGGATGAAGGGGGCCTGACGATGAGCCGCGTGGGGGCCCCAGGGGCCCCCAGAACCTCCGTGACCCCTCCACTCTTTCTACCCTTTTGTGCCACTGTTCACTGTGACCTGCACCCCCTGTCTCTCTCTTTCTCTGCACACTTCATCCTCTCTTCATCTCCCCGTCTCTCTCGCTCTCCCCCTCCCTCATAACTTCACCCGTTCTGTCTTCTCCTTTTCCCCCCCAGTCTTTTATCTGTCGGCCCCTCAGTTTCCTGGCCACAGTCCAGAGGAGACACCGGATCTGGAAGGGCGGGGGATGGGGCCCCCGGAGTGGGGCCCCCACGGTCTCAGAACTATAAGGCAGCTGGAATGGATGCAGGGGATGGGGAGTGGTTATGGGGCCGTGGCGGGTGATGACAGTGTCTGCAGGATGATGGTAGTGGTAGCAGGGGAGGGGAGGCAGCGGTAGCACAATGCAGGGCCTTGCTGCGCTGTAGTAGTGTTGATTTCGTCTACTAAATGTCGAATTTCTTTTGCCGACTAGCTTTTTTCACTGACAAAACTAAATAAAAACAAGGCTATGGTGACTAAAACTAAGACTGAATATATTGACAATTTTGTCAACACTAGACTAAAATGTCAGGGAGGGACTAGTGGAGAAGAGATCCAGTAGAACTAAAAGACAAGTCTGTGTTTATGTTTATGTTTGTTCACGCTCGGGTGGTGCGCTCTGCAACGCGTTGTGAACTTGTAGATCGCCTATTTTCAGCATGCAATCAAGTGTAAAATCTGCCATTACGACGCCATCAAGCCCGCCAATATACATTTTAGTCGACAAAATCAACTGTAGCTTTAGATAGGTACTGTAGGTTTAGGTGTAGATACTGTAGGTTTTAGTCGACTAAACATAAGATTATATTCGACTAAAACTAGACTAAAAACTAAAACATTTCGGATGACTAAATGGAATCTCACTGGAAAGACTATGACTAAAACTAAATCATCACTAGGCTGCAGGGGTTGGAGATGAATGGCAGGGTGAGGTGGGAGCTTTCACGGTGATACAGCAGCAGAGAGTTGATCCTATCTGCTTTCAGCCAGCATGGGGGTGGTGGAGGGCAGACCGACTGCCATGCGAGCGGGGGCGTCACACCAAATTCTGGGCCCTGGGTACAAGGATTCACTGCGGGCCCCCCATGAATGTTAACCATTGAAAAATAGCAGATATACAAGCTCACAACGAGCTTGTATATCTGCTATTTTTGAAAAATCGTGAAAATGTGTGCAAGAAACCTATGTCAAGGACCCCCAAGATGATATGTATTTGGCCACGGACCCCGATCTCAAAATATTTCGTTCCAGGGACCCCCAGAAGCTAAATTTGAGTTAGAAATGTTCGCTTAAAAAATACATATGTTCAAAGATTTTCACACATTTTCACAACTTTTCAAAAATAGCAGATCTACAAGCTCGCAGCGCGGCACTCGGTGCCGCGCTGTGAGCTTGTATATCTGCTATTTTTCAATAGATAAAGTTATTAGGGCCCCTCCACCTTGGGCCCCAGCAACTCAGTCCCACTTTCCTACCCCTTGTGACGCCCCTGCATGCGAGAGATGGTTGAGAGACAGCTAGCAACGGATGGATGTAAAAAGGCCTGCGAGATAAGGATGCCGAGTGATATCGATTGTATGATCTGCCTATCTGGCCCTGGGAGGTAGCTGGAATTCTTAAGATTTCATCAGGTCACAGGTTGAAAGAAAATGTATTCTGTTTTCAAAGTTTGCGGGTTTGAAAACTTTCCAGCTTGCCGTGGGTTAAACAAGGCACTTCAGTGTAAGACTGGGAAATTAACAGAAAATATGTCGAAACCGATATTTAGAAACAATAACATTTTCTGATTTCTGATCAACCACTGAACCCTGTATTATAATTCATTGTACAATGGTGGCATGTAAAAAAAATAGTAAAGATTGCTTGTCTACAAGCTCACTGTGAGCTTCTAGATCTGCTAATTTCACTATTTTTTGGAGCTGTGTGGAACACAAGCTCCCTATACGTGGCCGTGTGTGTAGGTATGTGGGTGGGTATGTGGGTGGGTGGGTCTGTGGGTCTGTATGTAGCCTGTATGTAGTAACCCTGGGTGACCAGAGAGGTGCTGTTGAGTCTAGCCTGCCCTGAGCATCAACTGCAATACACACACACACACACACACACACACACACACACACACACACACACACACACACAGCTCCACTTCGAACAGAGGTTCGATTTTTTAATAACCATTCATTTATCGCTATTGAGGTGAAAAGTTTGAAATGATAGTGATATTGATTCAAAGTTCGCTTTCAGTGTCTCAAGAGTGTGTCTCACGAGCGGAAACAGCACCCCCACAGCATGACAGCTTTGTGGGTGCTTGATTGGCGACCAGTGGGTTGGACTAAAATAGGCTAATCCCAAAAATGTCCTCGAGCTGACTTGCTGACACAGAGACCGTTTTCTCTCAAACTAGTTGAATGACTAGCTCCGTGCGAAGAACGGCAGGAATGTGGCGTGCCGCGTTACACAGATACACATTTCTCCTTGGCCTTTCATCTGGCTCTTATAGTGTGTAATTAGTAGTTTGTCTGCAACGACTCGGCTATGCATCTTGAACTTAGCCTGAACCCTTCTGGGCCTTAAATGTCTGTCAGCATGCAGCTTGAGTACACAGGAACGGCTCTGTGGGGAACGGTAAACATGCTCAGGGCACACGTGAACAGCAATATCCAGCTTTAAAAGGTACAACTCTTTCCCAAAGCAATCGTATAGACTTACAGCTACCATATGGAAAACCTCTCTTAACCAGTGCACGTCTAGGGGCTGATACTAACTCCTCCTTAACCACTTTAAACCTGGCCTCCCTGTTTTGAGAGTGTCATTAAACGTGAAAATCGTCAAAAAACAGAAGATGCGCAAGCACCCCAACACGCCGCATTGAACGAGCTGCAAGCTTGTAGATGGGTCGCTTTTGCCGTCCAACACCATCGTATGACAAAGTATGAAATAGTGCTTTTAGTGGTTGAAAATCTCTTCTTGTCTCAGAGGTGTTTTCAGAATTACATCATCGGCTTTGGTGGAACACCTGCTTTATACCTCGGTGTGTGAAACACTTCTTAAATGGCACAGGGAATTGTTGCTGTGCTGCTGGCCCAGTTGTCGGTATCGAGTCCCTTGGCTGAAGTCAATAGCAACATGGTTATTAGCCTTGTAACACAGAAGCGCCTATGGTGCTGCTGTACCCACATGGCTCCATGCCACTGGGTACTTTTCCTATACCTGCTGCCCAGCGCTTCATAACAGCAGTGCTGCTGCACAGCACGCTAGGGCAGCTGGGCGAGAGCCAGGTGCATGGACAGATGGCACTGGAAATCAGTGGTGGAAAAAGTACTATCGATACTGCCATGCAGAAACACATTTACAAGTAAGAGTCTGGTCATCGAAACTGACTATAGGTACTAACCTCGCATAGCCAGACGAATCTGCCATTGCAAAGAAAAATTGCCTTGGCAGATTAGGTCTGGCCATGCTCAGTTATCAAAATATGTCATGGCTGACAAGCCGTGAGGAACCAACCAGGAGCCCAGTATGCAAATGTAGGGCGGGCTTTACGTTGTGAGAAACCAACCAGGGCCCAGTATGATAATGTTTCCCTTGGATAAAACAAGAACACTGAGAAGAACCAGACTAATATCCACGCAGTGATAATGTCTGGCTATGCGAGGCTGAAGTGTCAAGCATAAATATATACTTAAAAGTACCAAAAGTAAGTCCTCATTGTGTAGAACGCCCCCGTTACTTATCATATTTCTAAAAATGTTGTAAAAAAAAATATATACATATTTAGAAAATAGCAGATTTATAAGCCTCTGAGATGCAGTGGTCTAAAGTAAAAGTACCTCACAATTGTACTTAAGTAGCTACTTTACACCACTGCTGGAAATCAGCATTTTTATCCCTCTCATTCTCTCTCTCTCTCTCACACACACACACACACACACACACACACACACACACATTGCTATTTGCCCTCAAACCTGTAGGGTCAGGCTCTGATTACTGATTACCGATTACCTCAATCCCCCCCCCCCTTCAGCAGCAGGGAACAGGGGAAAGTGCTACCTCACTGCCAAATCACACAAAGCCATTTCCTGTCGGGGAGGAAAATGACCAGGGCTAATTTTAGACGGAGGTCCTGCAGAGAGCTGCAAAGAGTGAGACTCTACCGGGGAGGGGAGGGGAGGGGGGAGGCTGGCTCTGAGAGTGGAAAAGCATTCATGTCACTTATACACCATGAATGAAAAGTCCACTATTGTAACAAGAAGCCCTAGTTTTTTCCCCCCTCGGCGTGTATACTTGTTGCTCTACTATAGTGTTCGTTTTCAGGCACTTTTCCCACAATCACATGACCTTGACTGTAAGCCTATAAATACTTGCACTGTATAGCACTATATAGCAGTTTTTCAGAAAGCCTATGTTTTCTACTAAAGGCGTTTGCGGAATCGGCCTCAGGTCTTACTTACGGAGTTAACCATGTCTTCCTCTCCCCTCTCCTCTGTCTCTCCCACAGAATCTGACCGGTGCTCGCCCTCCACCCAGGTACACCTACGATCCCTCCATCTTCGCCTTCCGTTCCCTGAGCACAGCTCCCCCGTGCAGCCCCATGACACCGTCTGACGACCCGCCATGTGCTTAAGGAAGCCGCTGCCAGATAGAAGCCCCCTGCCGCGCCACCCATCCAACCCCCAAAATCCCCCCATTTTGGGACTGCTGCTTTGTTGCAGCTTCTACGATGAGACCAAGAAGTAACTGTCTTAAGAATGACTGCTATAGTGGAAGAGAAGGAAAACAAAAACAAAAACTAAAAAACATTTTCGACGATGTATGAGGGTTTGAATATTTTGCACACTCAGGTAATTCCATTCCGTTTTGCCGTCACTTTGATAACCGTTCGACTACGTTGATACCAGCAGGAACTCAGTGCATAACGTTGTCAAAACCACAACATCAGGCCATGTGGTTTCGATGATACTTCAGGTTTTGCATACAAACGGTTCTCCCAACACTTCCTGGTAGAGGAGTACACACATCCTTGCGTGGGAGGTGTGACTCAGGCAACATGGTACCAAGCGAAGGTACACAAGACAACGGATAACTTGGTTATGTTCAGGCCTATCCAATTTGGAATCAGATTGGTTATATCAGGGGTCTTCAACAGGGGGTCCGTGACGCCTAGGGGGTCCTCAGAGTGACTACAGAGGGTCCACCCAAACCATTATGTGAGTTGGTGAAGAGGGAAAAAGAGCGGATCAAGTACAGAGCCAACGGTCAAGTTGACTAAGTATTGAGGCTTTAAAAGGCTAACTGTCTGAAAGTACACATTAACCTGAAACCAACATAGCAAATAGAAAATAAACAATTGTCACGACACTGACAATAGTACTATCAAACAGTCTATGAAACTATCTATGAAATCTATGTAAAATTGGGTCCCTGCTTCATCTCTCTCTCAGCTAAGGGGTCCTTGACCTGAAAAACGTTAAAGATCCCTGATTATATCGAGCCTGAAGAGCAAAAAAATAATAATAATACAAAAAATAAAACACATACACAAGAAAACAGATTTTTGACAACGTCGTATGACAGAGAATAAACTAAGCATTACTCACACCTATGTCGTTACCACAGCGACCACTGCAGATCGATGAAGTCCGAATACACAGATCGGATTTCTCAACAAAGCCCCCAGGTTTAGTTTGGGGTCGGATACCTTCTAGAGAAACGCACGTACGACAATCAAAAGTAGCCTGGCATTGGCAGGCTGATCACACGGTGGCCACAGGCATTCGTGGCGGAACGTCTGTGATCCCACGTGATCGGTCTGGCACTGCCTGGCTGAATCAAAAGGTTCACAGGTTTCGTTTTCGATGGGATTTCCGGACACGCTATATCTTGGTAAGGTGATGTGCAAGGCGATGGTCACATTTCTGTAATGTAGAACTTGCTTGCCTGAATAGCTACTTGTGTTGGATGTGCTATTTGAACATGACGTTCACAGTGAGCTATAAGGAAATGTATGACTGTAGTTAAATAGTTAACCTTTGATGTATCCTTATTAATGAATATGTGACTATTAGTACAGGTCAGAACCTTTCCCTGCATGAATTCCTCTGTGTATTGCAGCAAACGAGGGGTGTATTGTAACTAAACAGGGAAGTACTGTACAAGACACATCCGGTACACTAAATATGACAAGTCAGACTGGTGGTATGTCATGTGTAGGCAATGTGTAGCGTGCCATTTCATATCCGGTACCATCCGTTCTATGTAGTACAGAGCCACAGGTATGTCTGAGATAACCGTTCCAAAAAAATCTCTCAATGCCTTGAAAAGACATTCCTGTTGTACTGAATGTATATTGAGGCAATACAAGGCTCCGGAGATCATGGAAGCACAGTGCAAACACTGATTTTACTCAAATAACAGAATGACCTGCAGACGACCTACAAATGCATAATGAATGTATCTCTTGCCGTTTGTTTTGTTGAGATCAAACACAATGTCATCAACCACAGTAACAAAGCTTTGCTGGAGTCAATGTAACATTGTGACAGGTCTTTGTCCCACTGTTGCACAAACAATAAAACGCCCTGTGGCCTCCTATTTAGGAAGTGAATTTCATTTACCATCAATGCACAGTATCGTTATGCAATATTCAGACCGTTACTGTTTTTGCTCTTTGTGGCAGAAGAAATATTTTCTATACCCTCCACTTGCAGTAGGAAACACAAGTTACAATCCCTAAGTTTAATGTCCTCTCCCAATGGCAAGAGGTAACTGCAACACCCAGGATTTTTTTTTTTTTTAAAGATTTGTTTGTGGGCTTTTATGCCTTTATTGGATAGTACAGTAGACTGACAGGAAACGGGGGAGAGATGGGGAGAGACATGCAGCAAAGGTCGTCCGGATCGGGAATCGAACCGGCGACGCCGCCAGGCATCAATGCCTATATGGTATGCGCATAGACCAGTAGGCCATCGGGCACCCCAACACCCAGGATTTTAACCCGGGTCTTCTAATGCGGGAGACAAACATCTACCACCAGCAAGAGGGAATCCTGCTGGGCCAGGGGACATTATGAACATTATACAGTGGGGTTATGAGATTCAGGCAGGGCTACCTGTGAACCAGGAGTTGTCCTAACCAATACCATGGGTCTATAAATGCCTCAAAGGAGAAACACCTCCAACCACTGCAGATGCAGTTAGTTCTATTGTATTAACATACTCTACCATACAGATATCTTGCAGCTTTACTTCTTGCTGGGACAGTCGACAGCATAACATTACTGTTCAGTATTTCTGATGGAGAAACAATCTGTAGCATGAGGCACCCAGCTGATATCGTGGATCAGTTACAGCGAGTGGAAAAACGATTTACAGCTACAAATGTTCTGGGAAAACAAGCCTGCATCTGCAGTTTGAATCTTTTTAGATTTTGAGGCATGCTGCCAACATATAGCCACACACAGGTATAGGAGTTGCATAGTAGGGCATTCACGAATAGTGATTTTTAGTATTCGAATTATTCAACCTCAAAGTATTCGAATAGTCGAATATTCGACAGGACTGTCAAATATTAAGTCAGCAAGAGGCAAACATTGTGTTAAATAGCCGATCTACATGCTCACAACGCCTCGATCTGCTATTTTCACCATATTTATCTGCGGAACCGAGTCACATTAAATGTAATACCTACAATTCCAAGTGCTTGTCAGGGTGGGGGTCCCCAGTTCATATGTTTATTTTGGGGGTCATGGCCTAAAAAGTTTTGAGAACCCCTGGTATATAGAGCATTAACAAATTCATCCACCAGGGGCATTGGCAACTCATTCTTATGACTTCCTATCTAGCCAAGCTTTAAAAACTATACGTATATATTTTTTAAAGAGAAAACAATAAAAATGTAAAATAAGCGAATATTCGACTTTGGTGAACAACTTCGAATAGTGACTTTGATATTCGAATATTTGGTGAATGCCCTATTGCATAGTAGTTGGTCAGACTCCTAACTGTACCACGATCTCATTTTGCCTTGCATCGCTTCGTTGATATGAAAAAGACTAAACATAATTCGGTGGTATCATGGCTAAGAAGATTATCGACAGCAGCAGCCCTGCTTCCAAGACCCCGCAGAGCCACAGTACAGCAGGTGTCCAGGACAGCAGGATACCCAGCTGTCTAAGAGTGTGGGTCAAATGTACGAGATTTAAAAAAGATCTGTCAGGAGGTAGTAACCGTTGTGCCACAGACATGAAGCAATAGCCTTGTAGACACACCAGTCAGCTCTTTAAATCAATTTGCTTCACGGATACGAATTGAGCTTCTGCTAAACCGTCCCATTGCTTTATTTCAGTATGATGTAATACATTAAGGGCCAATTTCCTGGATAAGCTCAGACTAATGCGATTTCTTTTTTTAATCGAGATTACCCACTGAAGAAAAAAAGAATAGACACTGTACATTTAGATGTAATCTTTGTCTCAGGGACAGGCCTTAGAGAGCTCATGATTCGTATCTGGGACATTGATGTTTGTGTGTGTGTGTGTGTGTGTGTGTTAACAATCTGCCTGGTGAATTGGCACAGGACTTGGCTGGTCTGGTTCGACTGGTTGCTTCCCAACCCTCATTACTAGGTCACACACCAGAATAACCCACCGAGATCACGTTTCTTAAAGCTAGATCACACACTTGCGGTGGGTGTTACGCTTGGCTGAATGAACTCAAGAATTTGCAGTGATGGATTCTTGAAGAAACCGGGCCCTTATGAACAGTATGAGACGTAGACATGACAATAAGACACGGGTCATCAGCAGGGCTGCAACAGTCGATCAAACAATTCAATTTAATCAATTATAACAAATGATTGATTTCAATAATAAAATCACGTTTTTAATTATTTATTAAAAAAAAGGTGATCTACAAGTTCACAATGCGTTAACTTGTAGATTGGCTATTTTTGTGTAATGCCAATGTACATACATACGAGTGGTTAATCAGCCCAACTGATTAGTCGATTGTTAAAAAAAAGAATTTGTGATTTAAAATGTGAAACATTTTTCACATTATTATATATAGAATAATCATCAAGAAAATAACCAACTGTTGCAGCCCTAGTCAACAGGCAGCACTGAACAAAGAACTGATCGCACCCTAAATGCTATGTACAGACAGTTTTTTAATACAAATATATGAAACCAAAGACATACTTTTTTTTCTTTACATCTCTAAGTCCCTAAAGCCCCTAAAGAGGCTGAGATGTGAGCTGAGAAAAGGACTGGAGAGGAGGATTCCAAATAGACGGTATGAAACCAACATGAACATCGGTGCCGTGTGGGATTTCACACAGAGAGTAATCCTGCCCTTGGCAAACACGCCACCCGTACACCCCCAATAGCTGAGTCACCCGTAAAGACAAATCTTGTTAAAAGGAGAACTTTGAGGAGGGACATGCGTACGTGTAAATGTGCACACTCGCGCGCACATGCACACACACACAACACTTAGCTTGACTCATTATCAGCTTGTGTTTCAACCATTAAGCTATCCAAGTGACCAGATGGTCAGAAAAGCTGCTTCACTGCGCGCTCTCTTGCTCCAGCGCACGCACGCACCCGCACGAGCACACACACACACACACACACACACACACACACACACACACACACACACACACACACACACACACACACACACACACACACACACACACACACACACACACACACACACACACACACACACACACACACACACACACACTTTAACAAAACCAGAAAGGTTATGCCAGCAGTCGACTGAGGCCAACTGAGGATGGGTTACAGATTGGAGATTGGTGGATCTATAGCTGCAAGGGCAGCAATGAATCGTACTTTCAGTCTGACTTGAGGTCAGTTAAATGTAACCCTCCTGTGTGGTCCTCATCCATTTTCCGTGTGCTTTTGGCCGATGTGTTAAGGACAGCCGGGGTCAAATAAGGGGACAAAATTGAAGTGCCATCCTTTCCCATTATTTCCCCAAATCAGAAGTGCCAGCAGGCTTGTTGCCCAGTGACTGTGCCAAGGAGTACTATTCTTCAAGCACTGCCAATTTGAGCTAATGTGAATTGAAGAGATGCGTTTGTATTTATTACGCAGCCCGAGATTACACACACATCCAAAAACTGGTTTAAAGTGACAAACAATAAAAGGACGGCGAACACTCATCTCCGCTTCTCCATCTCAGAATCCCACACAGACCACGTTAACAACAGTATAGGGGTATTATGTTCAAGTCTACCGTAGGCTCCAGAATTTCCTTTTTACGGTGTGGCTCTCCAGGCTGGCTGTCTATAAGTGTGTCAGTGTGTCTGTTTTTGACTGGAGCTAATAATATAATCTCGCGAACCGCTGAACCCATCATTGCTAGAGGTTTCTCGTGCACACTGCCAGCAGGCTAACTTAGTACCGCCACTAATTTAGTTTCACATAATTATGTTTTACATCGTCTCTGTCGGATGGAAACCTCAAATGTCCAAAACTGTTACTTTCCAGGATTCAAATTCAAAAGAATAAAAAGTAGCAGATCTACAAGCTCAAAACGCAGTTTCGAACTGGTGGAGCTGCAAGTATGATCAAGTAGGGCATTACATTGAAATATATATATATATTTTTTAATGGAAGTCAACGGCAGTCGGATCAGGCTGAAACCTGGCCCACATTCGGAGTCATACATCATGGACACTGACACAGACGACGTTGCAGGCTGGCCACATGATGTCCGAGATCCACACTGGAGCCACACCGATCCCACGTGAATCCTGAGATCCTCAGAATTCCATTTTTCTATTTCTGAGGCTATCGTGAATGATATCTCCTATTGGTCTCACAACGTGTTGGTGCATCGTGATAGTACAACATTACAAGAGCTGCAATGGGGGCTCAAAGAAAGTTCATAACATAGATATGAGATGGGCTGAAGCTTTGGAGAACGGCACTGGCATGGAGACTGAAGGCTCTGTGTTGCTGCAGACATTCACAGCAGTATGAAGTTGGGTGAACAGGCAGTTAGATCCCTTAGTAGCCAAACTTGTCATTTAGATGAGTGCGACCGTCTCCAGACTGACCTGTGGATGGAGATGAGCAAACTTTGTTCTCAAAAGAAATAACGTATATTGCACAGCGGTTTTGATGATATTGTTATATAAAGTATGAAACTGGGATACATACTATCCATAAATTATGTAAACAAACAGCATATGCATGAAAAGCTTTGTCTCTGAATCCAAGCTGCATTTGGCAGCCATTTTAATATAACCTCATTGCTTCGACTTTGATTTAGATTACCTCTGCGTCTGACATAGATTCTGCAATTCTCCTTTATACAAATATAAAAGCCTGCTTATTTCACCCCCCCCCCCCTCCATTTCTCATCACTATTTTCCCTGAAGAGCAGAAACATGCAGTCTCAACAGCATCAGTGAGTCTTTTTCAGGGGGAAAATAAGTTCTTTTCACCAAGAGAGGAAAAATGTGTGCACCTGGACGGAAAAAAATAAGGTGACATGCACCTGGACGCCGCAGGATAAACTTCCAATATCAAGTTGACATTTACAGGTAATCTACCTAGTGACTCCGCATTGGAACACGGTACACAAAGAGGCTCTCGTCCTGCAAAGCCACTCTGAGGACCCTATGTTCCAAACAGGAATGTAAATGTCATCTCTTGGTGTCAGAAATATACTTTTAAGTGTGTGTTACACACTTGAGGTTTAAAGCTGCAATCCGTAAATATAATATCCTACCCGGGATTCGAACGCGGCTGTCCTGTGCACACCTCTACCAGTCTCCACAAAGACAAAATCACTGCTTGTCTGATAATGCCCCAGTAAAACCAAGGTTTCCTTCCCCACACCTGGGTTTACATTTCTCAATAAAAGTGCAGAGAGACCACCTCCAACCACTGCAGATATCGTATTGTTATATCGTATTAGCACACTCCAACCATACAGGTTGATTAAAATAACGTTTCATACATTCAAATAAGCTCTGTATTGCAGCTTTAAAAAAATAACACTTCTACCTTGATAGTTGGTTTTGGCCTGGAATAAATATGATATGTGAGCGGTCTTGGATTCAAAGCATTAACAGCAAGATGCTGCTGCATGCACTAGGGCATTCACGAATAGCAAATTATTCGACCTCAAAGTATTCGAATAGTCGAATATTCGACAGGACTGGGCAAACTGTCAAATATTAAGTAAGCAAGAGAATGTTGTTAAAATAGCCGATCTACATTCTCACAACGCCTCGCGTTGCGAGGCGTTGTGAGCATGTAGATCTGCTATTTTCACAATATTTATCTGCGGAACCGAGTCACATTAAATGTAAGTCACATTAAATGTAATACCTACAATTCCAAGTGGAGGTCCCCAGTTCAAATATGTTTATTTTGGACCCCTGGTATTAGAGCATTAACAAATTCATCCACCAGGGGCATTGACAACTTATTCTTATGACTTCCTATCAAGCCAAGCTTTATAAACTATATTATGTTTAAAGAGAAAACAATAAAAAAATAAAAATAAGCGAATATTCGACTTCGGTGAACAATGTCGAATAGTGACTTTGATATTCGAATATTTGATGAATGCCCTAGCATGCACCATATACGCAAACGAACAAGGCCGGTTCAGTCGTACCTGCAGGAGGCACCCAGACACAGTAATCAGGGTCATCTTCAGGGTATTGACCTGAAAGGGACATTGGAGGCTGTGGAACAGAAGGAGCACAAGAGTGAAATGAAAACATGGCCAATGACAAAAACAACTCCCAAATCTACTGGGAGAAATACAACAATGTACGAACACAGCTGCACGATTTGTGAACTGTTGTGCTACAAGAAGGCTAGAGAATGGAATACAACCACCCTAAGGACTACAAACCATTGAGTGACCTCTAGATCTAATGCACATATAAAACAGAGCTGCTACCTGAGGTTCCCCCTTTTCAACTGTTTTTATTATATTTTGACACTTGCTTTGGCAATGTAAACATGTTTTTTCATGAATTGAATTGTCGAAGTAACTCCAGTAGGAACTACTGCCTCCTAGTGGTGGGTGTGTATGGAGAATACAGCTCTCTTTGATTGATTGATTGATTGAAGACTTTATTAGAAGTTTGCATAGGAAAAGGTACAGTTTCATGACGGTACAGTTCACTGGTACAAGGTCTACTAAAAGGAGATCCATGAAAAGACTAAGCTTATTTCCACAGGAAACCATTTAAGTATCTCATATAACATTGAATGACAGACGAATAGAACACAGTACTATGCAGTAGATATGTAAAGAAAAGAAAAAATGAGAGAACAAAAAAAGAGTCTAAACAGTAAGTAAGTATATACAAAGAAGGGGCAATGGAGGGTAGGGTTGGGCTAGGTTAGTTTTTTTTTTACCAGTTGCGAACGGCTGCTGCCTGTAAGTGGTTTTTCAGGGCAATTTTAAAGGATGCTAGTGATCCACACTCCTTTATGACCTTTGGTAAGGCTTTCCAGGCTTTCCACATTTTGGTGGTATAGCAGAAAAAAAGAGTTTGACCCTTTATTGGTTTTGACTCTGGGTTGAAAGTGATCTGTGGCGCTGCCTCTGGTGTTGTAATTATGGACATCCTTAATGTTTATAAAGGTACTTGGGTATCATAGTGGTGTAGTGTATCGTGTACACCAGGCCCATTGCAAGTTGCTGTACTCTGTCATCTACTCTGAGCCACCCCACTCTTAACTGGTGAGTAGCGGTGAGGTGAGTCTGATAGGGAAGGTTAAGCACCCACACATTTCCCTTAGTGTCCCATTCATGTTTACACAGGAACATGCTCAAATGGAACCAAATAGATGGGTCCTAACCTAAGTCTTCATCAGCGTTCGTCAAGCGCTGATGAAGACTTAGGTCGAAACGCGTACGTTTTCCATTGACCAGTGAGTTAAATAAAATCTTTTAAAAGGAGATTCCTTGAGTGCTGGCAACTTCTTCATTGTCTCATGTTCTTGTGAGCCGTGCACCGAAAATACGTTATCTAAATTGGAGTGTTGCGGGCTTTCTGGCTCTGTTGCAGGCATCTTTCTCCACGCTCTGAGTTCAAATAACACTCAGGATTTTACTGTGTATGGGGGCTTACCCTGGTAGGGCCAATGGCTCTCTTTTTTACACTCTTCTTTGCACTGGGTTTGGTCTGTGGTTCTTCATCCTCTCCACCAGCTTTAGGATCTGCAGAGCACAGGCGAAGGAGAACCACAGTTTCAGCGTGACAAAAGTACCAAGATGCACCCGCAATAATAACAGAGTGGCTCCCATGTGGATATGGGACTTCACGTGGCCAGTCTGTGACTTCAGTCATCCTTGATGTATTTATAGCGTACGACTCCATACTTGAGGGCTAGATTTTACCCCGATCCGAATCAGACTTCTTCCTTTTGTGAAAAATGTATCCATTATTTAACCCATTCAGAACGGGTACATCTTATTGAGCTTGTAGATCTGCTATTTTTTTTAAATCTTGAAAATTTGAATTTTGACCTGATTCTATAAGTGTCTTTTGAATCCTTCTAAGGTTTTTTAAAAAACCTATGTTTCTATGTCAGCAATCTGGCCAGCCATCGTCAACGAAAAGGTCCTTTTCACTTCAACTGGAGCTCAGTTAGTCTGTTCTTGAGAGACTACTATGTCAGTGGTTCTCAAACCTTTCATGTGAAGGACCCCCAAAATGATATGTATTTGGCCACGGACGCCCATCTCAAAATATTTCATTCCAGGGACCACCCAGAAGCAAAATTTGAGTTACAAACGTTCGCTTTGAAAATACATATATTCATTCAAAGATTTGAACACATTTTCACGACTTTTTCAAAAATAGCAGATCTACAAGCTCGCAGTGCGGCACTCGGTGCCGCGCTGCGAGCTTGTATATCTGCTATTTTTCACTGGTTAAAGCATTCAATAATTCTAGGCCTAATTGGGTTAATAAAATATAAAACATACGAAGATACTTCCTTGGACCTACTGGCAGCGTGCCCAAGAAATGTGGCGTTGATAAGTCCAGTGGTTTTCCAGATGAGCCCTGGACTCACAGACACACTGACTCACAGTCAGACCCATTTCTAGATGCCTTTCCTCTGAGGCCACGCTGTAAGAAATATAAAAAACGTAAACGTGACACCCACCCAGGCCGCAAGAGGCCGTGGTCTTCTGGATGCTGTGGTCAGGGACCTGCATTGCTTCTGTTGGCACCTCATCCCTAGTTGTTTTTCTGAGACTTGGCTCTGTTTAGAAACCACAAGAAAATGTATTAAGTTAAATAACATCAGCATCTCATCTGTATGGCTTAAAGACCTCATGTTCTTTCTAAATTTGGAGAAAAATCACAAGAGTCATTAGTGGGGATCACCAGGAAAATTGGAATGTGTATGGGGCCCTATGACATATAGCTATATTAAAGACATTACAGGACAAATAAAACAACTACCACCATCTTAAATATGTATGTGGGACCGGGGGTAAGGGTGGATGTAAGGGGGAAAACAAAACGTGTACTTTTGACTTCCAATGGCCATTAGATACCCTTGTACTTGTCAAAATCAATACAAAAACGGTAATAAAATATGGTTCTTTAAGTCCAAAGTATGTAATAGCATGCCCAAGTAAAGTTAACATTTTACTTTCTTAGTTGCGACCGTCAGGTCGCACAGTTACTATGAAAACCTCCACCGGCTGTCTGTCAGTCCCTCCATCAGTCAGTCTAAATATCACACTTTTAGCCCTACTCTTATCCCTATCTTATTGCCCCTATCCATGCCAAACTTTGCACACGCATGCCAAACTTTGCACACACACTCCATTTCTCACATGCCCCTCTTCTAGCGCCACCATGAGGTTGCTTTTTGCAGTGTGTGTGTATACATGTGACCTGACGGGTCGCTTAAGCAAAACTATAAAAGCAATAATACAAGCACATGTCCACTACAGCAGTGTTTCTCAACCACTGTGCTTGGGGACCTTTGGTGTGCCCCTGATCAGGGTCAAGTGTGCCCCTTGAAACTGCATGAAAGCCAGTATTGTATTTTAAAAATGATTCAAACTAGTGAAAACAGCCGATCTACAAGCACACAACGCCAGGCGTTGTGTGCTTGTAGATCTGCTGTTTTCACTACTGTTGTGCGACAGTCTTGTATGATGAAGCAGGGCTTTACTTTGCGAAGAAACGTACAAATTTGAAACTTGGAGATACATGGTTTCTTCCTGACAGTGACGATATTCACACCCCCTGTAATATGTTGGTGTGCCCATGAATTCTTGGGACATGAAAAGTGTGCCCATGCAGAAAAAAGGTTGAGAAACACTGCACTACAGGTGGTGTCATCTTACTTGTATATATGATAATTAATAACTCAGCTAGCATGGCCTCTAGCAAAGCTCTTTCAAAGACGTGTCACATGTCTCCCTCAGTGGTGCAAGAAGTACTCTCATTTTGTACTTAAGTAAAAGTACCAATAACACAATGTAGAAATACTCTGCTACAAATTAAAGTCCCGTATTCAAAATGTACAAAGGTATTCGCTTTAAAATATACTTAAGTACTGAAAGTTTCACAAGATCGTCAATTTTCAAATAGACAATTTTCTGCCTGACCTGAATCTACCATTTCATGCCCTCTGCAGTGCCATGGGAAAAAGAAGGGCATGTATTAATTTGATATAATTATATATCTGTTGCATAAATACTGACACCTAGTGGTTTCTGGATGAAATGTATAGATCAGTGAATCTCAAAAGACAACTCTAGAGACAACCAAATGGATTTGACAACCAAATGGAAAGTAACAGATATACAAGCTCACAGCGCGTCAATTTGAGCAACCTTGTACATCTGCTATTTTGTGAAGGTTTTTGAAAAGATTTGAATAGTTTTTTAACACAAATGAATCTTCTCAAAGATTTGAAAAACCCTTTTCAGACTGCACAATAAGTGTGAGAACTACTGATTTAAAAGGCATTCGCAGAATCAGCCTCAGGTCTTAATGCTTTAAATAACGTTGTCCTTACTTTTAGGTAAATACAGTGTCTGCTGTTCTCCCTGCTGCCCTGAGGAGGCGCTCTCTGGCGACGTGGACGGCAGATGATGCTCACTGTCCATATTGGCAGCATCTGTACCGTTTCTGTGTTCGTCCTCCACGTTTCTTTCCTCTTCCTTCTCCTCTTCGTTGACGTCATCGTCCTCCTCCTCCTCCTCCTCCTCCTCTTCCTCTTCCCCCCCTGGCGGAAGCTCTTTCATGTTGAAGAGCTCTGCGGGCAAGTCGGCACGCTTGGGGGGCAGCTTCTGCAAGCAAGGGTGGAGAGAAGGAAAGCAGTGTTGAACACATTTCGCAAGAGAAACAAGTGGCCAGGTCTATGAAAACAAGCCAAAAAGAGGCGACAAGGCTGCATGATCGCACACTCAAAATGAGTTAAACCCATTAAGACCTGAGACCGCTTCTACAAACGCCTTCTAAATCTTAACAGTTTACTGAATAATAATAATAATAATCAGAGTAAAATAATAGTTAAAGTGGTTCAAATCTAAAATGACACAGATGCTTTCCCGTCTTAGTGGGTAAATATATGATCACAATCAGTTTAACCACTTTAATCCTTTATAAAAATCCTTTAAAATGGGAAAGAAAAAAAAAGAAAGAAAATTAAATATTTTGAATATTTGTGAATCATTTCAACACAAATCTAGTCCCCGACACAATTATGTTCTGGTGGAGGACCGCGGCCAAATACATGTGTGGGGGGTCCGTGACATGAACATGTTTGAGAACCACTGGCTTAAAATGACATCGGGAAGGAAGCCCCCACCCCCAAAAAATGCAACCTGCAACTACGACTTTACAGAAAAACAAGCCCAACGTCGCTTATAATCAGCGGACTTGGCAACACTGAATGAAAGATGAAAAGGTGACACGTGTCGGTAGGGAGTAAAGGAAGGATGTGAGTGATGTCAGGAGAGTCAAACATGAAATTTGAAAAGACAAGGCACACAGAGTCTTACATCATGAGCGCCAGAGCGTACCTACCCCGATAGTACCAGTCTTCAGTTTGAACTTGCTGCCGCCTTTCATGGCCCCGAACAGTGGCAAGGACTTCTTAGGCTTCTGTTCATTTGTGGTGCCACTACAGCTTAAAACAAATAACAGTTTTGCATTCATTAGTAGCTGTATTTAGTGTATTATAAGCTACCCTACCAGGTAAAAGTTTGGACACAGCTTCTCACACACATTGAGTGAGTAGCTTTGTCCAAAGATTTGACTGGTATATCCAATTACTACTGGTAAGGTTCAACACATGTTTGTAAAACATTTTATGGGGGAAATGTTTTGGCGACCTCACACACTTGATTTATAGTGCAATTTCACATATTTATGGAACACCTAGTTCAAGGGAAGGCAATCCATTTTTGTAAGATCACAGGCATCATGTTGTGTTCAGTGGTGGAAAAAATACTCTAAGTATCAATACTGCAAAGCAGAATTGCGAAAAAGTACACAAGTATTGCTATCAAAATATACTTAAACTACCAAAAGTAAAAGTACTCATTATACAGAATTGTATAGGTGTATGTATAACATGTACAAATAATATGTCTCTTCAAATGGCTGAAATGTATATAGGGCTGAAGTGGTTAATGTATGTTTTATAATAATAACAATAATAACCAAAATCTGCAAAGTAACTAGTAACTAAGGTTTTCAAATAATTGTAGTGGAGTAAAAGTACAATGTTTGCCTCTGAGATGTAGTGCAGTAGAAGTAAAAGTACAGAAAATGAGAAACACTCCAGTAAAGTCAAAGTACCTCAAAATTGGAAATACTTAAAGGGGAAGACCACCCATTTTCAATATTGAACTATGTCATTAATATAACTTAGATGAGTTGTGTGGAAATAGAAAAAAAGTTCCCCCCCTTCTGTGTTGCCTAGAACTGGAGGATTGATTTTGGGGTTTGTATTGTAAAGTACAACGGTGTGATGTCATCAAGTTGTACTTTACAATACAAACCCCAAAATCAATCTTCCAGTTCTAGGCAACAGAGAAGAGGGGGAACCTTTTTCTATTTCCACACAACTCATCTAAGGTATATTAATGACATAGTTCAATATTGAAAATGGGTGGTCTTCCCCTTTAAGTACAGTTCAGTTGAGTAAATGCACTTAGTTACTGTACACCACTGCTTGTTTTTGTGGTGGCCTCACCTGGGCTGCAGTGAGGGCATCTGGGCCGGCCGTGTGAGCTCCACCAGCTTCCGCAGCCGTTGGGCCTCCTTGCGCAGGTCGGCCACGTGCACGTGCAGCTTCCTGCGCTCCACGCCGTCCATCGCCGCGTCGCTTCGAACGGCGCTCATGAAGGCGTCCAGCGTGTCCTCTGTGGACGAACTGGAGGAATCTGGGACAATTGGGACAAACGGAGGCAATTGGCCCGGCATGAATAGACAGACAATTAGGGACGATTATTGTGGCAAAGATAATTGCGATTAATGATTTTATCAAAATATGCTTAAAACTTAAGGTGCCACCTTTGTCAACCACTTGAACCCCCAGATTCCCTATTCTAGGGGGGAATGGTTGCCAAAAATAGCCGATCTACAAGCTCGCAACACACTTTTGGCAAATCAATTTGTGTAGAGTGAAATAAGAGAGTACCAAATGCTATTTACAGGTCCATTTTTATCAGGTATAGAGGGTTTAAGTGGTACTGAATTTGCAGCTCAACAAAAGCTAATTCATCCCAGTGTATGACGGAGGACAATTTCACGATAAAGATTATATTGTACACGATAAATGATGTAAATGATGATAACGATTATTGTCCCATTCCTACAGACAATGGACCAAGTCTTAACCGTTTTAAAATTTGGGAGATCAGCCAGAGAATCGGAGCAGCAGGAGCGGTTTTGCAGTCGCAAATCGCACTGTGGTGAAGAAAAAAAAGAGTTGAGTTGGAAGGCAAAGCTCTCTGTCTACCGAGCAATCTTCGTTCCTACTCTCACCTATGGTCATGAAGTGTGGGTCATGACCGAAAGTATAAGGTCGCGGGTGCAAGCGGCCGAAATGGGTTTCCTCAGACGGGTGGCTGGTATCTCCCTTAGAGATAGGGTGAGAAGTTCAGTCACCCGAGAGAGACTTGGAGTAGAACCGCTGCTCCTACACTTGGAAAGGAGTCAGCTTAGGTGGTTCGGGCATCTAGTACGGATGCCTCCCGAGCGCCTTCCTAGGAAGGTCCTCGATGCGCGTCCCACTGGGAGGAGACCCCGTGGCAGACCAAAGACCAGATGGAGGGATTATATCTCCAAACTGGCTTGGGAACGCCTCGGTATACTCCCTGAGGGAGTGGAGGAAGTTGCTCGGGATAAGGAAATCTGGAGGTCTCAGTTGGAACTGTTATCCCCGCGTCCCGATTCCGGATAAGCGGTTGAAGATGGATGGATGGATGGATGCATGCACAGACAGTGAACTCAGCTCACCTCTGCCTCCGGTATGAAGCTTTTTCTGGGTCTCCGCCAGCTCCTTCTCCACCTCTGCCAGTTTAGCCACCTTATTAGTTAAACAAATACAAAACGCAAACAGCATTAGTGTCACAGAATAAGCCTAGTAGAGGCAGCCTGCCAAAGTACTTCTTGCATTGGAATGATATTTGCTGTGTCAATTTCTATTCAGTAGGCATGCAAGTAATGCTCATTATTACCAGTGAGTCATAGGTCTCAGGACGCTCCTCGATCTTGCCTGCCTTCTTCATACGCTCCTGCCTCTTCTTCTCCACGGCACCGGTCCGATCCAGGAAGGTGTCATCGTCACTGTCATAATAGTCTTCATCTTCCCAGTTCTTCTTTTTGCGCTTACGGGACACTAGGGTGGAGGTATTGGAGACCGGAAATATAGTAACTCAAATTTAACTAGGGTGGAGGAGGTATTGGCAACTGGAAAAGAGCACCCAGAATTCAACTGGGGTGGAGGTATTGGAATCCGGAATAGAGTAACTAAAATTCAATATATATATAAAATATATATATTTAAAAAAAAAAGAAAAAGAAAACAGGATGAGACCAAAAGCCTCTAACGGTCTGGCTAATAGCAAGAATAAAAAATGCACTGTTGCGGCAACATGCAACAAGTTACCCTGTTAAAGGCATGTTGCCGCAATGCGTATGTGCATCTTTTAGTAAGGCTATGCATTAATTTGGTTCCCATTAGTACATTCTTCTGACATTACTATGTGCAAGCCTTTCTGAAGAAGCCCTCCCTTTGGGTTGGAGACACACCTGCTTCCTGGCGCAGCAGCCCTCGGGCCTCCAGGATCCGACAGGCCTCCAAGCAACACTGCACGGCTGCGTCTTTCTTCTTCCCTGTGTGGGTCACCTCGGCCACCAGCTGCCTGCCCAAAGCATCATCCACCGGGAGCCTGAGAGGAAAATCAATGGGTAACTATAGTATAAACAGGCTTTTAAGACCTGAGGCTGATTCTACAAATCGTCCCTGTCAGGTAAAAACCTCATATGTCCAAAACTATTACTTTTCAGCATTCAAACAGCAAAAGCAGCAGGTCTACAAGCTCCTTGAAGTTTTCTGAAAACACACACAGACACAGACACACACACACACACACACACACACACACACACACACACACACACACACACACACACACACACACACACACACACACACACACACACACACACACACACACACACACACACACACACACACACACACACACACACACACACACTCTCCTGGTTTTAATGCATGAAAGGATAGCACCTGACCATTCATTCTGAATTCTATCAGATCACATCTACACAGTATACAGTACTTAAAATGCTTTCCATCCCAACTGTTAAAACAGTGTTTGTAGCCTACCGGTTTAGCCTTTCTTATGTCAAGAGATAGTTTTATTTTTTGCTACTTACTTTATTCTGCAGAGCCAAGTACCATGGTTTTGGTCTTCATACTCGAATTCCAGCTCCTCCCCTGAGGAAAAAGAAACACGTGCGGTCTCATGGGACAGTGATTTAAAATGTAAACTGACTAGAGTCTCAGGCGTAATCAAGTGCTGAGCTTTATATAGACTGAATCCATGAGCCATTTCCACACCTGTTAGATCAAGGATCACAATGGAAATCATTTTTAGATAACTTTTTTTTTTTACATATATTTTGGGGGCTTTTCCGCCTTAATTGGATAGTACAGTTAATAATGACAGGAAGCAGACAGAGACAAACAGGGAATGACACGCAGCAAAGGCCTTTGGGCTCGGGAATCGAACCAGCGTCTCACTGTCAGGCTGAATTAGAGCCTATATGTGGTAAGTGTCTTGGCGACCAGGCCATCAACGCCCCATGCACTGTGTTTTAAAGACTGTTATAATACTAAACTCATCTGACACAATTCCACTTATTAATTCACGATCACAAGTCCATAATTACATATAAGTGCATAATAAACAACGGATACCGACCTATCTATCTACTGTATCTGCTATCAATCACTTCACCACAGCTCGACAGTTCAGAGAGCCCTCACCTTCTCTGTCGTAGAAGCCTTGCAGGGCCTTCTTGGGGTCTTTCAGGTAAGCAGCCTCCTGGTCTTCACGGAACTCTGTGGCGAAGGGGTTCTCCTCGTTCTCGTCTTCCTCTGGAACTGGGTCTTCACCTACAGGGAGTTAGATGAGTTGTGGAGACGGATAGAGGGAAAACGACAGCAGAGAGACGGGAGATCACTTACTCTTGTTTGTGGACTTCCAAAAGATAGCCCAGTAGAAGTTGTTTCCTGTTGATTCCAACATCTATCTCAGTGGTTCTCAATTTTTTCAGGTCGCAACCCCCCAAAATCATCATATTTGAACTGCGGACCACACCACCCTGACAAGCACTTGGAATTGTAGGAGTTGAAGCATTACATCTAGTTTGATTCAGTTCCACAGATAAATATTGTGGAAAATAGCAGACCTACAAGCTCACAACGCAATGGTTTATTTTCACTCTTTCTTATATTATTTGACAATTTGGATGGATGGTTGGGGAAATCCCACTTCTTATGCATGAAATGTCAACAGGCTTTTCTTTTTGAGCCGAACGCAAATAAAATTAAAAAAGCCTGGGTACCGATGATGTAATTGTTTTTTTTTCCAAGGTATTAAAAAGGTCTCAAAGTCCTTAAATTGTCACTTCACTGACCCCCCCCCCCCCCCCCCCCCCATCATGTGGGATCCCCCTGGGAGTCCAGACCCACAGGTTGAGAACCACTGATCTAACTAGCCAAATACCGTTAGCTGTACACAATTCTACATCTGACAGCCAGGCTGTCACCATTTCCATTCACGGAGATGAAGCTTACCCATTCCCCAAGAGCAGCCGGAGTCTACGCTTGCCGTTTTCCTCTCCCCCTTGTCACCGTTTCCCTCTCCCTCAGCGGTGTCTTCGTCGTCGCCATCAGAGCCTTCTCCCATCATCCTCTTCTCCAGCTCTGCTCTCTGCTTCTGGGCACGTTCCCTCAGCTGTGTGACCGTTAGTTCAGACTCCTCCTCTTCGTCGAATTCTGGACCCTGTGAGAACATACAGTAGATGCAGAGTATTGGAGAGATGCCCTAAACTCAGTGTTGACTGTTGAGGTGTTTATGTTATTCCCGGTATAGTATAGTACAATAAACATGTTTTACCTGCAGAATAAAAAGTCTAGTGCTCCCTCCAAACTTCACAACATGCCCAACACGGATGCGGATGTAGGTTTTAGGGGGAATCTTGTTTTTATTCACGACGGTGCCGTGCGTGCTCCCCAAGTCGTGGATGTAAAACCCCCTCTCCTCACCAACACACTCCTCCTCGCCAGACTGTCCGCGGTACTGTATCACCGCGTGATACCTGGAGATGGAGGGATGCTCCAGAGAGACGTCGCAGACGGGCAGCCGCCCAACCACGAAGTAACTCTTCTGCGAGAGCGGGACCGTGTCCACTATGGTGCCGTTCTTGAGGATCTCCAGAGCATAGGGCATCTCTGCCGCCACCCCGCCCCAAGGCGGCTCCGCGTACGGAACAGGGGGGTGGGCTTTGAACTTGGGAAGGCAGGCCCTCGCTATGGCCTCTTGTCTGGACTTCTTGTCAGCTCCATCCTAGATAGATAAGATACTTTGTTAATACTCAAAGGGAAATTCAGATATCCCATGGCTCAGTGGTTCTCAGTGGTTCTACAAAGGGAACCAAATTAACTACACTGTAGGGACACGTTGATATTTGAAAGTTCGATAAAGACTTCCATAGCTCATACAGACATCGCCTTGGATCAAGACTATCATAGATATATATCTTTGACATTTGACACTGATAACAAAACACATCTATGATAGTCTTCTTGATGTAATGCTAATACAGGCATACACTAAGGCAGTGATGTTACTAGGTTTTCAATGTAATGGGTCCCGGGACCCACAGGTGGTCATTCAAATGGGTCCCAGAAAAGTTTTATGAGTCCTCAATAAAAAGTTTACACGCACAAAATGGCCTCGGACGTCGGTGGAATCAAAACATTGACGTTTCTATCGCCTGTTTAAGACTTTCTACGTGGATTTTATTTGTGTTAACGTAGGGTAAAGTAGGATGCTTTCACCCATGAACAATGGTGGTGTCTGTGGATTTTTTTTTCTTTTACCGCGACGCAGTAAATTATTTTAACATGGACTCCAATGGAGGGCGCATCCCCAGGACCCCAGGACCATGACATGAATGAGTCCCTGGGTGACTTGAATGAGTTTTTGATGCGGGATGCGCACGTAATGACATCACTGCTAAGGTTAAATACAACACCACCTAACTGAAAAGGCTGAAACAAGTGTTGGATGCTGGCTTGTTATTGTTGATTCTGTCTTGTAGATTGTATTTACTGTTGTCTTGGTGATGTTTCGTGTCTGTCCTAAGCATTATGTCCTTGCTATGTGTATACACAAATGTCTTAAAAAATAATCCAATAAAATATATATAAAAAAAAAAAAACAACACCAAACACCTTAGTCTTGACGGGGTGTTTCTCTCCATCGTTGCCCTCTTCAGAAGTGTCCTTCGCCTCTGAGCTCGCAGCAGGATCCTCTGTGGAATCCTGCTTTGGTGCAGCGTGTGGCTCTGTTGTCGTCGCGCGGCTCGGTTCCACCGCAGAGCCCGTTGTGACTGCTGCTGCTGCTGGTGGTGCTGCTGCTGGTGGTGGTGGTCCTCCTGGTGTCTTCTTGGACGGACCACCGCGTTGTCTGATGATCGCGAGGGAAGGAGCTGCGAACAGCGCTGGCTTCTTGAAAGGATCTTCTTCTCTTTCTCCTTCCTCCTCCTCGCCGTCTTTGTTTCCCTTTTTTTCGCCGCTGCTACTAACTACAACGTCGCCTGTGTTCACGATCATGTCTGTGTCCATATTTATTTCTTTTTGGTCCATGTTTATCTCAGACTCCGCCGCCGCCGCTGCTGGTGGCGAGGAAGCTGCCATGTTTGTTTGGTGCAACTGTTAAATCTGACCGGGGGGTGCTCTTCCTTCCTTCCAAAGCAATCCGCATAATAATTGTGAATGTATTTTCAAAAGACAGCCAAACACACAAATGTATTTTACATTTGAAATGTCAGACGTCTGTGGTTAAACTTTCATTATAATAAAACTCACAACATTTGTTTTAATTCAATTCACTGTGTTTGCTGCGGAACGTTTTACAAGTCGTGCTGGAGGTTTCATCACGGAGTCACTTCATGACCGAACAGCTTTATTCGATGCATTTCGTTTGACTGCTCATCTCTCCCTGCTATTATGTGAGTGCTGTTTATTGCGTTTATTTGCATTTTGTAGATACGTCCTTCTTAAACTTTAAAATTTTAAGCTTTCCCTTTAACTCTGACAGTGTACAAATGGAACCAAATGGACCCGTAAGAGTTACAGACGTGTACGGTCAATTTAGACCCCCATAAAGGAACCCACAGAGTCCCTGGAATCCACTTTGAGAACCATTGTTGTGTGTAGACTAGAGTAGTATAACTTTAATGTGAAAATTGTCCAGCTGATATGTAAAGAGTCTGGTTTACAATTAATTTCGTTTTACAATTATGGTGCTCGATTTATTCACACACTGACTGACAGCCGACAATCCGACATTATAACATGATTACACTTTATATTCAATTAAATAACGTAGACTAAATGCTGATCAAAACATAAAAATGTATTCTTATTTGAAATGCAGGTGCTAATGCTTTTCACGATTCAAGACGTTTTTATTTGTCACTGTCTGAGGTACAAGCATCGAAATGTTGTTGGGGGGACTTAATTCAACATTTCACAATACAAAAATAAAAAATAAACTACAGTTTGTCTCTCGTGGAAAAGCTATTGAGGGGGCTGAATATAGTTTTGTAATTGCAATTCATTTGCATTAATGCTTGCACCTGAATGAATCCCCCTTTTTGGTCTCCTATAAAAATCTAAAGTTATAACCAAGAGTTTTTTTGTGTGCTCACTACCTTCCTCCCATCCAGACTGAACCTGTCTGGGCAGCCGGCCAACATGATGCGATACTGGGGTGAGATCCCGGGCCCCGCCGGGGCCCCTCCGAGCCGCAGCTCCTTTGACCTGCTTCAGCGGGAGTTCCGCTCGGTGGAGATGCAGGACCCGCCGCTGCACCAGCCCTCTGCCCAGCGCCCGCGGCCCACCACCATGCTGGACATCCCCTCTGAGCCCTGCAGCCTCACCATCCACACGGTGCAGCTGTGCCAGCACGCCCGCCGTCTCCGCAGCCTGCTGGCCGCCGCCGCCCAGAGTCAGGGCGGTGGTGCCGCGTCCTCCGAGGGGGGGAGCAAGGTGGAGGAGGCGGACGCCAACCTGCCCTTGCGGCCCCCCACGCCGCCTGCCATGCCGGATGACCTGCTGCCCTTGGACAGCAAGGCCCCCCGGCAGCCCTTTCAGCTTCGCCACAGTGACCCTGAGAGTGACTTCTACAAGTGAGTTACTGTATATACAGATCAATCTAAAAAATATATATATATTGTGTAAAGATTGCAGATGCCCTAGCACCCCAAATCATAACTGACTGCGTAAACTTCCCACTGGACTTAAAGCAACTCTGACTTCAGATGGTTGACATTTCTTTATTATAAATCCTTGTCTTGAGTGGTCTATTGTAATATTGTAATATTTTGATATTCATGAGCTGTATGCCTTAAAATCTTAACAAAAAAGGTTTGGAATAATTCACTGCATGTGCAATGTATCTAGAACAAAGTTTCATTCATTTATAGCGATCTACAAGCTCACAAAGCCTCGCAGCTTGAGGCGTTGTGAGCTTGTTTTTGGGCAAAGAGGTTTGGTGTATAGGGTAAAAAGAACAGGCTAAGTACAGAGTGAAAGGTCAAGTGTATTAAGTATTGACGGTTCAAGTGGTTAAATATCTGAAAACACAAATTGACATGAATCCAAAATACACTGATGATTTTGCTGTCAAACAATGAATATATGGAATCTCTGAAAAGGTTGTGGGGGGTCCCTGCTTCATCTCTCAACTTAGGGGTCCTTGGCCTGAAAACGTTGAAGACCCTTGTTAATGTGTGCCCTTATCGCTCCTCCCTCCTAATAAAGGGGTAAAGGGGAACCGGTCACAGAGCTGAGCTGGCCCTCGTGCAGGCAGCTCCTCTACCAGTCGGTGGCCACCGTGCTGGCCCACGCCGGCTTCGAGTCGGCCCAGGAGAGCGTGCTGGAGACCCTGACCGACCTGGTCCACGAGCACTACCTGCGCCTGTCGCGCCTGCTGCGCGTGGCCGTGGACCGGGAGGCGCGCCTCGGCGCCAGCCCCTTCCCGGACGTGATGGAGCAGGTGTTCCACGAGGTGGGCATCGGCAGCGTGCTGGCCCTGCAGCGCTTCTGGCAGGTTCGCATCAAAGACTACCACAGTTACATGCTCCAGGTGAGGGTCTCTTGTTGTTGTTTTTTTGTGATGTCTGTTTTGATGTCTTTATGTCGATATTTGAGTAGAAATTGCAACCACGAAACACAGTTGCTTCTCAGATTGTCCCTCTCTTGTTTTATCTTGTAGTTGTTCCTGCTCCCAAATATCTATTGCATTCGGAAAGAAAGCAAATGTTTGGAATGTATTTAACACAATAAATAGCAATAGTATTACAATGTAATAATCAATATTATTACATGAATGAACATACAAGCAGTATGTTCATTCATTCATTCATACGTTCATTGCCTGTAATTGAACATGGAAAGACTTTTTGTATATGTATTGTGGAAACCACATAATAATCAAAAAATGCTTGAAACAAATACAACATTGAGTTAATCAGCCAGGAATCTACCTTTCTGTGTTCACCAACGAGATGGGTACAATGATACAAGAGCTCAACCGATACATGGGCCATGTTCCCTTTTCGATGATTGGTATTGGCAATTATGCAGCTGATAGGTTGAACAACTTTAAACCTGGTGCCCCCTATTTGTGGGCAAGTCATATGTGAAATGCGAATGTTTTTGAAAATCTTTTACAAGCTCACAACGTGAGGTGAGTGGTGCTATTTTAGAATGTGATTTAATAGGGCTTAAGTGGTTAAATCAAATAAAATGACTATTGACTATCGACCAAAACTTCCCTAATCGGTGTAACTGTCCATCTTCAGGTCAGCAAGGATCTGTCAGAAGAATACGAGCGTCTGGTGAACCCAGAGAAGGCCCTGGAGGACTCCAAGCCACCAAAGATCAAAGAGGAGCCTATGAGTGACATCTCCTTTCCCATCAGCGAGGAGCCCGAGGCAGACCTGGCCTCCGGGGATCAGGCCCTTCCTATGGGGGTGCTGGGGGCCCACGGCGAGAGACTGGCCTCTGGTCTGGAGGCTGACCAATCTCCACATGCCTCTGGTTAGACTAGCCTTTATATTAAAATTCATTCATAATTTTACACACATTTTACTAGAGGTGTTTTTGAGCCTGACCAATAATGTAATATATCGTCAGTGTCGGGCAGAAACCTTGTATCTTTTTCGTAAAGTAAAGCCCTGCTTCGTCATACAAGACTGTCGCACAAAGCTAGTGAAAATAGCCGATCTACAAGCACACAACGCCTCGCGGTGCGAGGCGTTGTGTGCTCGTAGATCGGCTATTTTCACTAGTTTAGATCGTTTTTAAAATGATAAATACAAAACGAACGGTTTTGGACATACAAGGTTTCCGCCCGACAACGATGATATATTCAATATTAAGTGGTCTAAGTTGGCACTTGGCACTCATTTAATTTCACACTTCATTCATATTAATTCTTCTCTTGCGTCTCTCTCTTCCACGCTCTCATCAAGCTGGCGCCGCGGGTACCAATTCTCCCTTGTGGCCACATGTGAAAATGGAGCCTCAAGATGGGGAGGAGGGCCAAGGCTCGGGGCACCACCACCACCATCACGGGGTCCTTGTCGGTGAAGTGTTCGAGGAAGGGGGTCCCATGTCCACCATGAGCGAGTCTGGAGGAGCCATGGCAGCGTCTCCTGGAGGTGCGGCGTCAGACGCCAGCTATGCCTCGCACTCGCCCGATTCCCTGATAGGCACCTCGCCCGTCTTCAACCAGAGACCCAGGAAACGTGTGAAGAAAATGTGAAGTCCCATTATACACGCTCCATAGCCATCCTTTCAGTAGAGGAGAGACAATGGACTCCATGAAATATCAAGCATCTTTTTTTCTTTCTCTCTCTGCTTCGAGTTGGCCATCCTTCAGGGAGACTAAACAGATCAAAAAATAAAAAAATATGTACTGTACAACTGTTGTAACATCTAGTATGTGGCTTCATCCACTGGCCCTGCGTTAAATCGTTATGCATAAATCCATCCTAGATCCAGCAGATGGGCTTGAAGAGTATTGTAATAAGTTTGGCCACAGAAGCTGAACAGGGCTGTCAATGAGATGAAAGAACGGAATGAATGCATTTTGTTTTGTTTGTGATTTTATAAAAGAGTAACAATTTGTAATCCTTAGTTTAACATTTTTACACTGAAGATATGAATATGATTAAATGCCAAAATAATAAAAATGTATGTCCTCTTTTTCCCCCCAATTCATCAGTCACATACATTTGAGTAATTGTGATTTTGGTAGAGCCTGAAACTAGAGTACAGAGAGTATTGCTGCCTTGGGAAATCAAGGCATTCAGTTAGAATAGTATTACTTAATATTTAAACAAATTGCTTTCTTTATAATATGGTCATCACATGTATAACATGGTTATCCCCATATAGGATACAAACAGTTTATTCCTGTTGTGGTCGTCTAAGTATTGACAATGACACAACAATCCCATGCACTATTCTTTACATCACAACAGAAGAACACCAGGCTGGCACTTTTGGAGACGCACTTGACACACCTGTCAACCTGACGCCGCTTTGCTGAATGAGCATCTGTTGCTGTAATGAAGCAGAGCTGGTAACGTAAGTCCATGGGCAATTATAGCTCGGCTGTCTGCATCAGAAAGGGGACATCAATCCAGACTTAATGGCAAATTAATTACAGTGCGCATACATTTGCATGCTAAATGAGCAAGCTTGAATACATGCAAGTTTCTTCCACACCTCTCCTTTGTTTCCACAAATAGTCAGGTAATTGTCCGTATGCCGCCTGGAAACTAACTGATATTTGGCTGACACCAGACACTCCCCCCGCCCTCCCCAACACCCTGAACAGTGAACTTGATTTTTGTCACTGTCTTGTCCCATGTGGAAGTGACCACAGTGGGATAATATGAATAATATTACTGTCAAAACTGTTCCGCTAGTCGGGTTTGCCATGGATTCCGATTATGACTGTTATCTGCCTGCATGATAACAGAAATGAATCTTCCACTTTCAACCCTGGAAAAAGATAAATAGAAAAAAATGTATCTAGATTGGCTATTTTCTCTAATAATTGTAGTGGAGTGAAAGTACAATATCTGCCTCTCTGAGATGTGTAGTAGAAGTAAAAGTACGGAAAATGTGAAATGCTCCAGTAAAGTAAAAATACCTCAGAATTGTACCTAAGTACAGTACTTGAGTAAATGAGTTACTTTTCACCACTGCCTAATTTCTAATTTTTTTGTCACAATTTAGCAGTGTAATCATGCTGCGACATGTCAAGGGAACAATGTGAGCCTCTCTCGACAGCCTTCGAGGTGCTCTGCGCTGGGGAGAGAAGAGTAATTACAAAAATGTCAAGATGTTTTATTTGACATGACAAATTCAATATGATTGGGATGGTGGGAGGAAAGTGACTCACAAATGAAATAACTTTGGAATGTGGAAAGTCTAAAA
This sequence comes from Nannobrachium achirus, assembly GCF_963921795.1. Lineage (NCBI taxonomy): Eukaryota > Metazoa > Chordata > Actinopteri > Myctophiformes > Myctophidae > Nannobrachium > Nannobrachium achirus. Next base: position 39,916,274 of record NC_137827.1, on the reverse strand, counting down.
CCAGGCTTGAGATAAAGGTTGATGAGTTCATGGTTAATATATATTAATGTTACAATTTAGGCATTTAGCAGACACTCTTAATACAGAGCTATTTACAATAAGCAAGGCAATAATCAATACATCAAATGCATAGAAATAGTAGTGATTGATAGGGAGTGAGTCTGCAGTTCTAAGTGCAATTGGGAGTTTATTCGACAGTTTGGGGGCCAGGAGGGTGAAGAGTCTAGGACGAGTGGACCGTTTTCCTGGGGTTTTCAGCGATGCAGTGTTAGTATGCAGTATTAATGTTGTTTTGTCTGTTTGCAACTAACTAACTAAATAATTAAATACAAGTATGGGTAAAGTGAGGGAAAATGTATTGTGAAATTCATCATGTTCACCATTTTTCATTCAAAATGTAAGAAGCCAAGATGAGTCTAGACTCGGGTTTGATACGGCCGGCCGGTCAACTATGTCATGACATTTTCAAAAAACAACCCATAAAAAGTTTTTCATGAATTAAAAAACAAATGAAATGTTTGTTCCCCTCAGTAATTTCATGAAGAAATCAAAGAAAAACCTATGAAATTCCATAATAAATTAGAAAACAAACATTTAAAAAGTAGTGGAAATAGCCGATCTACAAGGTCACAAAGCGGCACGAACTGTTATTAGACTTAACAGTGGATACTGAAAGCTGATCCATCCCCATTCCAGGTAAACCATTAAGACTTCCTAATCGGGAGATAGGCGACCGTCAGGTCACATGTATACACAAAGAAGCCTGTAACTGCCATTTGTTCCTGGGCGTAAGGGGATGTGCGTGGCAAATGTATTGCTTAAGTTGGCCCAGAGAATGTGGGATTTAGCTGTAATGGCATGGGCAACTGGGTTACGGCCGTTTTAGCGGGCTGCAGTGGCGGGGGTCCGCTGGTAGGTGGCGCTCTACGCAGGCGGCGAGGCGGACACGTGGGTACCGGCCCCGGCTGTCCCAGCCGTTCCTAGCCCGAGTTACGGCATTTTATGTGCGTTGCAGTGGCGGGCGCAACCACTTTTGCATCCGTTCTGGAGCACCAGGAGTCGGTGGTCCCCGGGAATTCCCTGTGCGCAGCCCTGTTGGGGTGGTCATTTGATCATTTTTGCATGTTTTGGCACGTCACCAGGGGTTCCCTGGATCCCCAGGGGTCCTGGAGGTTGTGGTTTGGCAGGCAAGGAGTGTGCAAAGTTTGGCATGGCTAGGGGCAACAGTGGCAGAGATATGAGTAGGGCAAAAGTGTGACATGACGTGACAGAGAGACAGACTGACTGACTGACAGCTGATGGAGGTTTTGATAGTAACTGCGACCTGACAGTCGCAACAACTATGGAATTGATGCCTGTCGTTTCCATCAGCGTCCATACCTCCTTTTTCCATCAGATGGCAGTATTGTGCTTCACACATGCTGTGACAGCAGGACAGCACAATTATCCATTGTATGTATTTTCAATAGATGGGGATACCAAAACTCCTATCCCTCTGAGCAAGCATCAGTTTTACAGAATCATGTGGGGGTATTCCACAAATCATCAACACCACAAGCACCCATTACATGGAATGTTATGGATCCTGAATGCATTGGGGATCTGTATCCTCATGTCCACATTGCATTGCTTTGCATTGCTGTATCCTGAACCTTACACTTTGTCTTGGTTAGAAAGTAAGCTTAGCAACATTTTAATGGTTGCTAAGACACTGCACTGGCTAGGTGATTACAACACCAATGTGCTGTAAGTCAAACCGGCTGGGTTACAAAAACAAATAATTCTCTCTCTATCTATCTCTCTCTCTCTGTAGCCTTGGTGGAGTCTCTGAGAAGGTGGTTTGTCTCATATTTGTCATTGCAGCAAAGGGATAGGATAATCAATTTAGCATTATGCCTGAAGAGATGGCATGAATACATAAAAATAGCACTACCCCTTTCTTATTCCATTCTACGCACAACTGATATGGCTGTATTTAATGTATTCACATCATCAAGGTGCTGAAAGCACTTTAGCTGATGGTATCGGTATCATATGGTGCCCTGCCCCTCAACCCATCCCCACCCCATCAACAGTACATGCTCTTAACGTCCTCGTTCATTTAGCCCACTGAAATTGAAACGTGCCTGAAATTGGCTTTTAAATGTACTACTAGACCAAAACGCTACTGCCTGCTTGCATGTCAATTCCCACTCAAGGAAAGAAAAAGAGAGAGAGGGAGAGAGAGAGAGAGAGAGAGAGAAACATCCACAAGAGAAAAGGTCATTCCTCGTCTTATGTGGATCTTGAGGTGAGCTATCCAGAAGAGGGTTTGCCTTTGCTTGTGTTTGTGTCTGTCTATATGGGCTAATCTTGCAAACCACTGGACCGATCATCAGGCCAAAAAAAACTTTAATACTAAAATGTAGAGATGGCAACTCGAGTGCGGAGTCGCCATACAGTAGGCCTAAATGAGACTCTAGACTCGACTCTGACTCGCCCCTCAAAGACTAGACTCGACTCGGACTCAAGCTCAAAGTCTTGTGGACAAACTTTATTTGATGCATTTGCATTTGATGCATTAATGAATGTCAAGCCAAACAAATATTGTCCTTTCCTTGCCTTTCCTTTTCCCTCCCCGGTGTGCACGCTGCGCGGCCTCAGTCTCAACAATGTAACATGGAGGCTCAGCATCCACTATCTAATGTCAGTTAACTTGGCATTTGTTTATATTCTGATATTATAAGATGGTAGGATTATCCACGAGAGAACGTTTTTGAAACGTTGAGTGTTTGTGTTATGTAGCGTTGTGCCGGCTGCAGCCGATGACCTTGTTAACACAACATAACTTAATGTGCTCTGCATTAACGTCAACTTACATATTTTGCCCACCGTGTCATGTGCACATAGTGTGACATGGCTACAGGCTTATTTGGTTATCAAAATGCTTGGTTTGTAGCCAATACTTCGTCACGGCGTCGTGCCTCATTCATGATTATGAGCCCAAAAGAACAGATATGTAAGCTGATGTGTAAGCTTTCGATGTGCCATGACACGGTGCATTGACAGCTTGTATGGTTACACATCGGCACTCCGAAACATTGCTATTCCGACCACCTAAACCTAACCTTAACCCTGACCCTAACCTCAGTAAAACTAACGCTGGTGAATGCTAACCTGGTGAAATGTTAACCTGCCGACACTGGTGAATGCTAACCTGGTTTCGGAATGGGGATGTTACGGAATGGAAACCCATCCCCAGCTTGGTTATCAGTGTTTTTGGGTAGCCGACGTATGTTACGTGTGTCTAACAAGCTATGTAGTTGGGTTTGAGAGGCTATGTGATTGATGCAAACAGTAAACTTTCAGTATTAGATTATAGCCTAGCCAAAGTTGTCACCTGTCACAATATATTAGTTGTAGCTCTGTTTTGGACCATTGCACGAAGATGGATAATGAACATTTTTCAAACAGGGGGACACTATTGGACATCATGCGTTACTTCAGTCAGTGGAAACGAAATGCAGAGCTACCTACTTCAAAGAGTTATCGCTAAGATAAACCAGAGAGTGAAGTTCCTAGACCCTTTCATTTTTCTGAAGACCTTAATTCTGCTTCTAATATTGTGGAACAGGTGGTGGAATCCAGGGCGTACTGTGTTTTTGTTGGTAATGTAGGGGCCATGCCAGTACTGGCCCCCAGGACAGCCTGGGACAAATGGGGTTCTTTCTGCTCACCCTGCTTTTAGCTTCATATAGGCTATCCTCTCAGTGATGGAGTAGCACAAGGGCATGTTCATGCCGCACTTTTCTTCTACCTACAGTATGAGGGCGGATTCTGCCAATGCATCTCAATGAGAATGGAGTGTTTTGCTGTCATTTGCTGAGTTCTGAAAAAAAAAAAAAAAAAAAAAACACTTCATTCCTATTGAAATTCAGAATCCGCACTCATACGTAGAATAAAAGTGCAGTGTGACCTAATGCATGACACTGTCAGTGGTGGAAGAAGTACTCCGACAAGCTCACAACGCATCACATTATTTGCCTCTTAGATGTAGTGAAGTAGAAAGAGTTGAGTACATAAAAGGGAAATACTGTGAAAGTAGAGTTAGTTACAACTATCCTGGGCATACTATTTAGTTATAGCATTTTTGTTGGTAATGTAGGACACTGTGACAAATACAATATGTTCTTTCTGCTCACCCTGCCTTATTAACACCAAACTTTTAATAATTATGAATAAAAACAAAATAGTTATAGAAATATAGAGTACATAAAAAGGAAATAGGAGTAGCTCAAAAAGTGTACTTAAGTGCAGTACTTGAGCAACTGTATTTAGTTATTTTCCACCACTGGACACCAACGTTATAAGCAGCGTTGGGTGACATGGCTGTTGTGCAACTGACAGTTTGATAAAGCTGCCATGTTGCTTTGTTTATACAGTGTACATGTACATGACAGTGACACCATTGCGTCTCCCCTGTTATCTGTTGGCTATTTTACCCAAACTGTCAAAATACTTTGAGTGTGCGGAGGAATGGATGGCAGAGAACGGTGTCACAGCTTGGGCTCCAGGCCTCCATGTTCACTGTTTGATATCCTGACACGATTCTATCATGCCTGCTATTTGTACTATTTGTGTGTTTTCTCCAAAACTGTCGAACAAAATGTTAAGGTGGTGCAAAACTGCTGTATTCAAATGCAAGAACCGATGGCAAAGGAGGATTGCATGCTTGCTAACTTGGGTTGAAAAGTAGCATCATATTATTTGTAAAATCCCTTCGATTTTGGAAACACATTCTTTTCCATGGTCCATAGTTCCAAAGCATCACAGGGGTCAATTAATTGGATGACAAGTGCACATATTATTAAATATGGAGAGAAGGTTTACTTTACAATCTATTTTTGCTTGCATCTTAAAAAGCAATTTGTTGTCTTCTTCAAGCAGACAATGCTGTGTGTGTGTGTGTGTGTGTGTGTGTGTGTGTGTGTGTGTGTGTGTGTGTGTGTGTGTGTGTGTGTGTGTGTGTGTGTGTGTGTGTGTGTGTGTGTGTGTGTGTGTGTGTGTGTGTGTGTGTGTGTGTGTGTGCGTGCGCGTATGTGCCTTCAGAGTGCAACTCCAAAACCGCTTTCACTTCTGCCCTATAGGGGCACAACAAATGCAACAAGTTGCACCATTTGTCAAACACTCTCTATTTTCCCCGCAGCTTTCCCGTGTCCTGGTGGTTGCAACCAACGACTGACAGCCCTGGAAAGGCAACCCGGCCTGGCGAGGATCTGCGCTCAAAGCAGAGATTTGTGAGAAGTGTTAAATGGCTCTATAATTCCAAAGTTAAGTACATTATTCTGTGATCATAATATTGGGGGAAATATTTGGCCCATACTCAGAAGCTAAAGTGACCTTGGAACTCAGGTACATTTTCAGCTAGCACTACAGACCATCAGGATGAAATTTAGAAAGTGGTCGATAGTGTCAGATATCCATAGATGCGCTGCTCCATCATCAAGATCCGTATTTGACCCTATCCTTTTTATCAAGTCAGAGACTGAATTACATGAGCAAACTAGACCACAAAACAATGGTCTGCAAGAAAAGCAATGGGTGCTGTTTGGTCCTCTTTCAGGAAGAAAATACAATAATTTACATTATGGTCAATTATACAACTGGGTTCTGTTCAATGCAGCCGAAGCAAACTCTGTGTCTCTCGCAGAAGTTACTAAGCGCTTTGGTTTTCAGATTTGTGGCCTTCAAATGCCTTTGCTACACAAATGATTCAATTACTCCACCTTTTAAGTGTGCAAGCGGAGATAGCATTTTGCTGCCAGAGAGGGGGGATAGAATGAAATTAACCTCTGCTAACTTTGTATGCCCTCGACACTTGTATTATGAATTTCCATTAATGCCCTATCTCTCCCATAATGAATTCAGCCGTTGTACAGGAGAAGGGTTAGCAGCATGTCCGCAAACTAATTTTTGTTTGTGTTCCAGGTGTAGCTTACAGTGAGGGAATTACTGACAGCGTGACACCGATTGCTATGAAAAGCCCTGTTTACATTGGACTCTGGGTGTAAAATAGAGGCATTTACGCCAATCAAGCCAGCCACTGGCGTGACAATTACCATCCAATTGGACAGTTTCTTTGTTTTAAGTATGGGAAACAGACCCTGTAAAATAACAGTTTGATGTCTTGAGCAATTTGGTGTCAATGACAGTTTGATAACATGGAAACACAGATAACTATACACAGCGGAAATGGGTTGCATTAATGCAGGCCAATAAACACGCCATATAGCTTGTTATTTTCCACTCACGGTCATTCATGCATTTATCCTATCAGATTTAATACGGTAATGTGCCATGAAAAATATAAATGGACGTGCATGCGAGGTGCATAGCTTGGTATAAAAGCTTGGTATGCAGAGCAGAATCCTGGCCGGACCAGTGGAGGTGGAGAGACAAAAGCGAGCTTAACCTTGCACCTGTCACGGGAGCCAATAGTTCTCCCCAATGTGTTGGTCATACGCCAGAGCATTGCTATCTTCTGATCATCCAAATATGATGTGTTATCGATGCAGCTAGACAGAAAATCATTACAATCTCCCTGTCCAGGGTGAGAGTTGGGGAGTCCAGATGTGAATACTGCTTACAGAAGCAGGTACTGTAGAGTTGAGGGCACGTTGCCACAGTGTCGATTTCGTCGACTAAAACTATGGCAAAAAATGTTTGTCACCTGCGTTTTTTTCACTGACGAAAACTGAATAAAAACTAAGCTGTGATGACTAAAACTAAGACTAAATATATTGACTATTTCGTCAACAAAATAAATACTAGATTAAACATTAGGGAGGGACTAGTGGAGAAGAGAGTAATTTTATGTTTGGTTGCTCTCAGGTGTGTGCTGAAAATAGACGATATACAAGCTCAATGCCTGGAAGGGCGACAACAATGAAGAACCGAGCAAAGTATTTACCAAGGGGGAAGTTCCACAGAATTAAGATGAAACAAACCCAGAACAACAAGTTCTTAAGAATGGCCGCTAGCTATAGTTTCCCCTGCTGGTTCCAAAAAGAAATATGCTCCATTCAAGTGAAATGGTTTTTGATGAACTTTACACTTGAGTTTATTTCCTTAATAAACATTGTCATAAATACTTTGTGGTTCCAGTCGCTATAGTCTAAAGTCTTGCTTCAATCACCGTGCGTTTTGTTAAAATATGGTCCCATTTATTTTTTATGCGGGCGTGGCTAACCACCCTTCACCCTTGTCTCTTCTTCTTCTTTTTCGGCAAGCTTAACACATTGTCCCGCACTCGTTGTGGTTGCAGCCATAGCTTTCATTTCCGGTACCATTTCTAGACTATGGCGCGCCGTATACCCATACAAGGGTAAAATAGGTTTAATTTATCGCTCTGTAGAAACCAATGGGTGTATTCACCGTTCCCTTAGTCCAAGTTTTCTCTACAGTCTATGGTATTTATCTACTTTTGCCCAATGCACGGGCCCAACTCCACGAGAAAGCCTTCATAGGTATAGGGCCCCGCCATCTCCAATGAATGGCCCAAAAAGATCCAAGGGGGTCTAGACACCAATATACATTAACAGTTATATAATATACAAAAAAAAATCATTCTCATACTGAAAACAAATAGTCAAAAATGCTAATCCAAAGTAATTTAGCAACCAAGAAAATGAAAAAAAAAAGAAAAAAGATTTGAAAGGATGTATGGACAACAACAGCGGTTCCTTGAGGGAGGGGGGCAGCGGGGGTTGTTTCCATCCATCCAGCTGCTTCTAGAAGGACTCGATAAACAAGATCAGAATGTACAGACAAGACGGGAAGAGATGAGCAGTTGCCATGGAAACGGCCCCCACACCATTCCTCCTCCCATCCCAGGAAATGAGCAGCGATGGAAGAAGTACTCACGTTTTCCTTAAGTCAAAGTATCCATACTGCAATGTAGATTTACTCTGTTACAACTGAAAGTCATTAAAAGTGTACTTGGCATCAAAATATTCTTAATGTACCAAAGTAAAAGTACTCATTGTGACAAATGTCCCATTCACAAGTTCAAGGTGTATAAAAATCTTTCTACGTGATCCTGTAGATCGTCTCGTTTCAAATAGAATATATAGATATGTATAAGGCTGAAATGGTTAATGTATGTTTTGAAATAATACAGTAATCCAAATCTACAAAGTAACTAGTAACTAAAGTTTTCATACAACTGTAGTGTAAAAAGTACAATATTTGCCTCTGAGGTGTAGTGAAGTAGAAGTAAAATAAATAAACATTGTAAATACTCTAGTAAAGTGAAAAATCAAACCAAGTTTGAAGTGAGCGGTGGTATGTGTGTGTGTGTGTGTGTGTGTGTGTGTGTGTGTGTGTGTGTGTGTGTGTGTGTGTGTGTGTGTGCGTGCGTGCGTGCGTGCGTGCGTGCGTGCGTGCGTGCGTGCGTGCGTGCGTGCGTGCGTGCGTGCGTGCGTGCGTGCGTGCGTGCGTGCGTGTGTGTGGCCGTGTGGGGTGTTGCAGTTCATTTCAGGGTCTTCAGTGTGTGTGTGCGCGCGTGTGTGTGTGTGTGCGCGCGCATGTGTGTGTGTGTATGCGTGTGTGTGTGTGTGTGAGATGCAACAGCGCCACTTGGTCACCAGTGGTATTGCAGCTCATGCTCAGGCTACATACACGTATAGTAATAAACCTACACACACTCACGTTTAGAAGTGGTGTGACCACCGCTCAAAAGTACCTCAACATTCTTCTACTTAAGTAGGTACATTACTTGAATAAATGTACTTAGTTACTCAACACCACTGGAAATCAGATCCTTCGTTCCTGGACTCCGATCCTCCAAGACAAGTTGCTACTTGCCATCGGTGATCCGGAGTGGGAGTCACACTCCAAAGTTCATGACCCTGCAACTACAGTATAGCTGCCGGCTTGGTGGATGTACATGGGTCGGTCCCATTAGAGCAGCAATAGCTGGATAACGGGGTGTCTTGGGGATACAGAAAGACATGGGATATTGTAGCAAGCTAACAACATTCAAGAACAGGCGGCATTATTTTTGCAGACTTGCAAAGAGAGGCGGGTGCAGCAGATGGGAAACGAGTACGACAGATGGGAAAGCGCAATTTGTACGTCTGAAGATCTAAGAGAGCATAGACGCGTCGTTCTGTGCGCCCACACGTTGATGAAAAGACATAATGCGCGTGTATATAATACCGTACAGATGTGCTGGCTCTCCACTGTATTCCCAACTCCCTGCCTTCTTACAAACACACACAAACACACACACATTCACATGTGGACACATGATGGAGAAACACAAACGCACACGATAACATTTTGTTCTCTCTGCAGGGAACTCAAATTTATCATATTATGTGTATAGTATGTACACTGTAAAATCCCAAGTGTAGCCTAGGTTTGGCCCCTAGACTGTACTGTCCATTTGTACAGTTTGAGTGACTGAAGATTTTGCTTTGTTTTTAAGCCCTGTCATATGTATCTGTTTTTCTAATCCTGGACATTTTCTCTAATGAGGCTCATGCTACTGTAGATCATTTAATGTTATTCTCCCATAATTTTTCTTCTTATTTCGCCTTTTTGATTCACACAAATGCAACTCCTGTCACATAACTGTCTCCCAAAGCTGTCTATCTGCAGACCAGTGGTCTGCCTTTAAGAGGTGGAATTCTATACAAGGATAAATAAAATAAAACATTTATAGTGCTGATGTCAATGACAGTAAAGTCATTTACAAATCAAGCTTAGGCTGGGGTTTCCGTGGCAATCAATTGGCTCATTTGGGCCAAGGCCAGAGCCTTTTCTGCATGGGTTCTGGACAACCGCCTATCCGACCAACTTGACGCTGTGCACAGCACTCGGTTCATCTGAAGCATGTGTGCTGAATTTGGCAAAGTCGGCCGGTCCAACGGTTCTCGAGATACGTGAATAACAGACGTACGTACGTACAGTCGTCCACACAAAGATTTGCGCCCGGGCCCTGGATTAAATCTCGAAAGTACATGCCATCTGACCACTTAACATGGCAGCCGCTGTGTTACATGGTGAAATGTTCAGTTATCTTTGGCATGGATAGAGATCCCTCAAAAGACCTTTTGCATCTCAACAGGATTTACCTGAATATCCATCCAGGTAAATCCTGTTGAGATGCAAGATATTTTTCTTTTTTTAAACAATTCATGCCAAGGCAAAAAAATCACACCCAGTGTGAAGTGACCGGGGTTCAGTTAATAAAAGGGTTATTTTATGGAAGACACTGCATTGTGGGTATTGGTGGATAAGCAACGCCATGTTTATCAGATGAGAAGGGTAGCACGTGACGTCAAACACCTTCAATGTCAGACCGTATGCACAGAACCAACCATTCATCATGCTATGTGCCTGACACAATGACACCAATTCCATTGAAACTATGTGCTACAGTGAATTCCATAAGGCAGGGTTCCCCAATTAGTTTTCCCCAAGGGCCGAATTATGTCTTGGGTACCAAGCCGAGGGCCACAACATTGCAGGGGGCGACGGTGGCGTTCCCGCTACTCCAGCGACAGTTCAGATATCGTCGTTGTCGGGTGAAAATCTTGTATGTCCAAAACCGTTCGTTTTGCATTTAGCATTTAAAAACATATTTTAACTAGTGAAAACAGCCGATCTACAAGCACACAACGCCTCGCACCGCGAGGCGTTGTGTGCTTGTAGATCTGCTGTTTTTACTACTTTTGTGCGACGGCCTTGTATGATTTGCGAAAGAACATACAAATTTGGACCCGCCAACGACAATATACTAGTGTTGTTGCTGCTCTTATACCACCATTATTACTGGGGTTGGTGTGGGCCAGACAGTAGCCCCCCGTGGGCCGCAAATGGCCCGCGGGCCGCCTATTGGGGAACCCTGCCATAAGGAGTTGAAGTGCTCCAACCCGCTCCATTTAGAATAGATGTGAAGCGGGGCCAGGCGTCCAGTGCTGGAAACCAACTGTGGTGCAGCCAGGGATGGATCATCGCTCAGACCCCCTCCCTCCCTCCTATAGGGCCGTGGCTCTCAAACTGGGGTGCATTCTGTAAACCACTTCTTCCCAAACACTGGGCCACTGTGGGTCACAGACACATTTTTATGGGTCTTTTATTTTTTGTTTCCTATTTTATTTTTAATTGTTATCATTTCAAAACCTTTTCAAAAAACATTCCAAAAAGAGCAAACCTTTTGGATGAATTGAAATGATTTTTTTTCAGTAATTTCATGAAGAAATCAAAGAAAAATAAGAAATTCCAGTAGTGAAAATAGCTGAGTAGATCAGTTGATGAGCTTGTAGATTTCACTGCACAGGCAAACGTCTAATTTCTCTTTTGGGTCTTGAGCTAAAAAGTTTGGGAACCACTGCAGTAAACAAACCAACATACAGTACTTACTGTATGTTGGTTTGTTTACAGCAGTGGTTCCCAAACTTTTTAGCTGTATACTTACTGTATACCGTAAGTATACAGTAAGTATACAGGCTATCTGGGACTTTACCCCCAGTTCAGAAATGATTATGTTTGGGGTGGTCATGACCTGAAAAGTTTGAGAACCACTGCTCCAGGCCAGCATGCATCACTCTCTTTCACTCCGCCTGCTCTCTGCTGCAGGTGCTTTGTATGAGCAAGCAGCAAGCTGGAAGAGAAATAACAACCAACATAAATACCTAACCATCTCCCATGTTGGATATATGAGAGAGAGAGAGAGAGAGAGAGAGAGAGAGAGAGAGAGAGAGAGAGAGAGAGAGAGAGAGAGAGAGAGAGAAGAGGGAGGACACAAACCCGTGCCAACCCTGAACAAGTCACACATAACCCCCCGCCTACCAGTCCGTTTCTGTAATTCTACATTTAATATTCTGAATATTCTGTGCTTATGAAGTGAAGACACATTTGTGTTTAGGAAGCCCATATAAATCATCAAACACTCAATTGAAGTTTTTTTCGGGTCATTAGCAGACATTTCCCTCCAAAATGCACAGTCACAAGGAACATGCATACTAATGACTAAATCCCCATTTGGCAATGAGCAATACTGTTCATCATTTGTGTGTTTTTTGTTTGCGGTCCTTATGTAATCATCGCATCAGGATTTTTCTATGTGTTTTCACTTGTGGTATAATCTGTACACATCTATACTATAATTTTGCGAATGTCTGAGTGAGTGAGTGAGTGAGTGAGTGAGTGAGTGAGTGAGTGTCTGTCTGTCTGTCTGTCTGTCTGTCTGTCTGTCTGAAACAGCGTTTCTCCTCAGTGGCTGGAGCAATTGATCTGAAATCGCATCACCATTAGCATATGAACACACCTAACATAACTGTGAAGCCTGTTTGTCACTTTCACAAATCATATACTGTATATTAGCATTTTTATGGTGTATCTACTATCTATTCTGCATCTAGCATGAGGCACATCTATTCTGCATCTAGCATGAGGCAACATGTTTAACCAGCTCTCTCTGTGTGTGTGTGTGTGTGTGTGTGTGTGTGTGTGTGTGTGTGTGTGTGTGTGTGTGTGTGTGTGTGTGTGTGTGTGTGTGTGTGTGCAGGCAGGCGGGTGTGTGCGCAGGCGGGTGGGCGGGTGGGCGGGCGGGCTGGGGGGGGGGGGGGGTAGCCATTAAACGAAACGGGTATTTCTTACATTGATGCTCCTACATGTTATCATGCAAGCACCAGTTAAAGTTACTTTCCATCCCTCATATACTGTATGCACAGTGCACATCCCATAACCCACACACTGCACATCATTTTGGAGCTCATATCTTTGAACGGGTAAGGGCTAGTTACCTATAAATAAAGGCTGAATTGATATTTATGGATTTGATTAGCGACACTAAGCTAATGCACGTATTAGAAGCTTGAATGTCTCCAGTGGATGTTTGAATAACATGCTACACCTAAACTTTCTGATATGAATGAATGTGCTTCTTTGTTGCTTTGTTGTTAAATGAATATTTAAGATGGGCAAATGCATGTTAATTTGGGGGTCCTTGACATGAAAATGTTTGAGAACCACTGACATAAGGTTTTCCCTACAGCTGATGCAGCCAATACAGCACCCAACTTCTCAAGTGCAAAGAGTACTGCTACCTTTTTGTCATGTACGGTACTATAAAAAGGTCAAATGCAGGGATCATCGGCATCGCCATGCTTGTGATGGACATTTTTGTCAAAATTCAATTTTTGCCATAGACATAGAAATTGAGTGGACAATTTAATATTACCAGAAACACATGATATAGTGTTAGTCCTGAATGACACAGGTCTGTAACTCTGAGAGTGTACAAATGGACTCTCAGAGTCAATGGAATAGTTCACCCCCAAAATTACTTATTTTCTATCAAGTACTCACCCCATGGAAACTTACAGTATATACAAATATATTTTTGTTGTCGTCGCACTGTTAAGACAATAATTTGATTTGAATAAATGTAACCCCATTGATTCCAGACGGAGACCCAAATGCATTTGGGTCTCCATTTGGGGGTGAACTATTCCTTTAAGGGGGTCCTTGTAAATAAAACATTTGAGAACCACTAGTACTAGTTGGACTCCTAATATGCCATAGTGTGTCTTCGTAAGTGTACATATTCTGGGGGTCCTCTCTATGTTCCCCAGGTTCTATGTTCCCCTCTCTATGTTCCCCACCTCAAAGCATTAGTTTTAGTGAGGTTAGGGTTAGGGTTAGGGTTAGGGTTAGGGGTAGGTTAGGTGGTAAGAAAGTGAGGAACATAAAACCTGGGGAACATAGGTACGGTCCCTTAGCTGAAGAAAACCTGGAGACTTGACATTCCAGTATGGGTCTCCGGTCTTATGATCAAAATAAGAACATTATAATGGTGCGTAAAAAAGAAAATCTAAAATTTGCCACAGACAAGAGCAAGTCTTTGCCACGGACGCATACAGTAATTGTCGGTGTACGGACATGATGACCCTTGGTCTAATGACTTAATTTAATTATGCTGCTTGACATTGAAGACCTGATAGGAGAAACCTCACTCACCGCTCTATTCTATCACAGTGGTATGTTGCCCACATTGTTCCAATTGAAATGGGCAGATTCCTGACACAGCACATAATGCACATTATAGCGGGCCGGTCGTTTCTGCTTGGGTGTATGAAGGGGATTTGGATGATTGCCAGCCCAGCAGTGGTGGAAAGCCGGGAACGTGCTGGGCCCCTGATTCAGCCCGGGAAAAAGAGTTGGAGAGGCCCTCATTGCACGCTATATAGAGAGATCTCTCTCTATAGCGCTGCTGCTACTCAAAGATTTCCCATTTCAGATCATGACAAGTGACAAGCCAGTGGGCCAATTCACCCTTTGTTAGCCTCCTGGTTGGTCCCTGACTGACCAACCAGCAGGCTCTATCTGCCTTGTCCCGCCCTGGTTCCGCCTTTTTTATGTTGAATTAGCTAAAACATAATTTTTGGAGAAATAAAAACATTTAAAAACATGCTGATTCACTATGCTGCCACTGAGCAGCTCCAATTGACTGAAACAAAGTTGGAAATTAGAATTGAGCACACAGAATAACAATATGAAGCAACCGAATTAACATTGCAGTGGATGGAATGTCCCACTGAATGTCCCTCCAAGTCAAAGCAACCAATGGGTGTGGAGAGGGGCAGGACAATGGGCGGGACTTGACAAAGGGTGAATTACATGAGTTATATTTCGTCATTGTCGGGTGGAAACCTTGGATGTCCAAAACCATTTTAAAAACTAGTGAAAACAGCCGATCTACAAGCACACAACGCCTCGCACCGCGAGGCGTTGTGTGCTTGTAGATCTGCTGTTTTCACTACTTTTGTGCGACAGCCTTGTATGATGAAGCAGGGCTTTGCTTTGCGAAAAAATGTCCAAATGTGAAACTTGGAGATACAAGGTTTCTGCCCGACAATGACAATTTACTTGGTTGGCCGCCCAGCCCTCAAAATGGAACGAAGGCCGACATTTTATTTTTTATTTTTTCCTAATGGCCGGCCTGGACCAGCCGGGAATGAATCAGCCGTTCGGGAGTTGTCCCGCTCTTCCCAATGGCCAGCACGTCCCTGGTGGAAAGTAACCCTAACCCAAGTACTGTACTTGAGTACCATTCTTTTATTTTACTGGAGTATTTCCAATTCTCAATACTTTTACTTCTACTCCACTACATCTCAGAGGCAAATATTTTTATTTTTACTCCATAACAAGTATTTGAACATTTTAATTACTTTGAAGATTTAGATTATTATTACAAAATGTACATTAAAACACTTCAGCCAATCTACAAGCTTTGGTACTTTTGGTACTAAAGTATTAGTATACTTTTGTACTTTTATACAAGTCAGTTTTGAATACCAGACTTATACTTGTAACAGAGTATTTCTTCTACATGGTGGTATTGATACCTTTACTCAAGTAAAGAATGTGAATACTTCTTCCACCACTTATTGCCAGGCTGTCAGCCATTCTCAAGCCATGTGTAGGTTTCTTTTTGATTGAGCAACGGTGGAATGTGTGAGCATTGGAATTAAAAATGCATACAGCAAAACAGTGCTCCCCGCCCCAAAAGCTGTCATTGCATCATTTACCAATTGCCAAGATGTAGGGTGGGTTGCTGTCCCAAATTGTTACAGTAATAGAATAGAGTGCACTGATGGAATATGTTGCTTTGCAGCTAAAGGTTGTGATATATGAAAATGTATAAAATGTATAGCAATCTTTTGAAGTTCAGCAGTTCTACAAGCTCAATGCGACACATTGGTAGCTTGTAGATCAGTAAATGTCCGAAATGTATATTGGGTTGAAATGGATAATGTATGTTTTGCAATAATAATCAAAATCTACAAAGTAACTAGAAACTAAAGTTTTTAAATATTTGGAGTGGAATAAATGTATATAATATTTTGGAGTAGACGTAAAAGTACTGGAAATTGTTAATACTCCAGTAAAGTAAAAGTACTTTAAAATTGTACCTAAGTACAGTACTTGAGTAACCACTGGTTCTCAAGCGTCCCCCCCGAGTGTCCTTTCCTGTTTGGTATAAGGTACATTTTTATTCTCTTCTGTCTTGGTAAACTAAAAAAAAATATTTCTTATTTTGTAATCACATTTGTTTCCCCATCATTTACAAAAATCTATAACAGCATTGCACACAATCAGTAAGAGATCCTCAACATTACTACAACTAATTTGTTTTTCCTCGCCACATTTTGTCATAGCAAACCCATGCTGCTGCTTTAGGGAGGGTTAGACAACCATGTCTCCTCTGATACACAGTTCCCTAACTATCATCCTCATACAGTACCACTCTGCAAGTCTTCAGAGCACACAATACATTTCCATTGGTATGCAGATGACAACTAGACTGCACTCTGTCGAGGTGCCAACTTGCTCCTTGTGCACTCGTGGCCATGTATGGCTTACTTGTGCGCCAGCAGAGCGTACAAGTACTGCATTTGGTGCTGTTCAGTGCTGTCTGTATATATGTGAATGGGAAAGGTTGCACTACGTCACTATCTGCTGTTGATAGTGACGTCACCAAGAATGTTGGTCCCTGATGGCCGTAAACACAAACAGATACGCCACCGAACGCAATAACTTGCGCACACCTACTTGCCAAACCTACTTACTCAGTTATTTGTTATGTGAAAGTACTATGATGTCTATAACATCTGATATGCCCATATATGGAGATCCCTGTCTGTAGAGCCATACAAGTATGGGCTGTCTTGGCCATCTGTCATATATGGATCCATTATAAAAGTCTCAGTTGTAAATTGATGAAAAATAACTTTCTAAAGCCCCACATTAGCAAGATGACCAAGACAGCCTTCATTAACACGTTGCAGTCCGAAATAGAATGGGGGTTGGTAGATTAGCCGTGAAATTTCTATTATTGTATTGTGATCTGAGACATAATATTATGTTTATAAACATGACCCCGCAGCCCCTCCATCTTGAACAGCGCCGCTGTTTTTTCTTTTTTTTTTCCCCCCAGGCCAGTAACTCACCATGATTTTCTCGATCTCCGTTGGGATAGAATGGGGGTTTTGGCCGATCGTCGATGTCCCCGTGCGTTTCGCGTGCGCGATCCTTTCACGTAAATGTCCCCGCAAATAGTCCATGTGTGACTGAAGAACAGACCTGAAAAGTTTCGCTAGCATAGCCCCAAGCATGGCTGCAGGAGGAGCTCGAGTGTGTAGACAGTAAACGGATGGGTGGAAGGTGCCTTGGAGAAGGAGAGGCGCTGACGTCACCTCTGCTTCATGCACGGTCTGCATGAGCCATCAGTGCACGAGTGGTGACTAGGGAAGGTTAGACGATCGCCGATTTTCGGATCAAAAGCTTTTATTCCGGTTTTAAAGACAAAGTCCGGGAATGTGCGACGTGGCTGAG
Source organism: Nannobrachium achirus (assembly GCF_963921795.1). NCBI lineage: Eukaryota > Metazoa > Chordata > Actinopteri > Myctophiformes > Myctophidae > Nannobrachium > Nannobrachium achirus. The sequence continues at coordinate 39,898,886 of NC_137827.1, read as the reverse complement.
AGTCCCTGGGGGGATGTGCGATATAGTACGGTTTTAACATTAAGGGGCTCCCCTTGGCTTAGAAGGTGTTAATATCCGAAAGATGTGCTAAGGTGAATGTTATTATTATTATTATTATTATTTTTAATCTCAGCAGGATGCTGAAACAAACGATGCATGCTTTTATTTCAAGTTGACAACTGCAATGCACTCTTTACTGGCCTCCCCAAGAGGTCTATGGAGTGGCTCCAACTTATTCAATATTCTACTGCTAGGCTATACTGACAAAACCTGAAAGAATGCTGCATGTTATGCTCCTATTATGAGACTGCTGAACAAGCGCCGAGCCCAGCCGCAATGACCGCCACTCAGCCATATCACTTAGTACACATGATTATGTCTGCACTCTCAGCTGTGGCATTGAAACTATCAGTTATGTGTGCGTTTATACTTACAGTCGAAATCACGCATATCTGCCAGAGATGGAGACTCAATATCTGCTGCTTTATATTGCTCAGTTTTTCTTGAACTATGCCACTTGAAACCATGATTGTATACCTTCTGTTGTTTTAATATGCTGGATGTTTTTCACTCGCACGACAAGCTTTTCTGCTTTCCTTAATGCCATCTATCCATTGTAAATGTTTAATCATGCACCTTATGCATATTGGACATTGCATATGTGATGATTTGACTCATTTTTAAATGATATAGTTCAGTTCATAATTCAAAATTTGGAATTAAAGTTCATGGTTCCAAAAATGAACTAGTTTAGTTCTTTTTTCAAAACGTTGCTGCAAGCTATTTGTCAAAAGTATGGACACAGCCCATATAGAACCACACACAGCAGTTATTTTATCCGTTTTAACACTGAAACAGTGTGTGTCAGATTCACCTTCGTATCCAACTTAATCCGTAATCCTTATCCAACCAGCATTGAGGGGACAGCCCTCAGCCACACACCTGTTTACTGTTGTCCACACACAACTACCGTATATGTCAATAAATATTCATAGACCTGGAAAGGATAAGCACATAGAGAACACAGGCATGTATGAGGTGCATGTATCTACACATAGACCACAGTGAATAAGCTAAAAATTAACAGAAATTATATATAAGAAGAAATGGTGGCATAAAACCAAGACCAGACATATATTATAAAATACCTAAATGCACCCCTCCATCCCCAACACCACAGTAAACAGGCATAAGAAAGAAAACAAAGATAAATTGACTTAAACTAAAAGTCCACTGGTAAAACGTCATATCAATACATCAATACAAATCAATACAACCACTGCTCAAATTGTCTTATGTGTAATTCAGTATTCACCCGGTGGAGGTTTAAAACTGGTTCACTAACCATAATAAACAAACCATGATCCGAGGAAACGTTTGAAAGTTTTCAATGCACTGCAAGGCCTTCCTCGGCTCAACAAAACAATGTTTATAGTAATACCTCCAAGCACAGTGAAGGAGCTAGAGCACAGCGGGGCACCCAATGCCAAACAAGACCTTAGCTGAACGAAGCAATCGTTTACACTCCAGGAAGGACCGGTGTCGATCTTGTGTAGCCTTAAGAAAGCCTGGTAGAAGATTATTTCCCTCCTATTTAAGGTTCTCACATGTGCTTTTTAGTAAAATCTCAGGAAACATATGCAATGGTCTAAAGTAACTAAGCACATTTACTCAAGTAAAAGTATGTGGAGGTACTTTTACTTTACAGGTGTATTTGCAATTTTCTAATTTTGTACTTCTACTCCACTGCATCTCAGAGGCAAATATACTGTACTTTTTACTCCACTACAATTATTTGAAAACTTTAGTTACTAGTTACTTTGCAGATTTAAAGTACCAGGAAGACGCCTAAGGGCGCCATCTGTCCTGGCCATACATGGATTCTGTTAGTGTCGTTCTCCAAACAGGGCATCATCTGGGATACAATCCCTTTTATGCCCATATATGGAGATCCCTAACAGAATCCCTTTTATGCCCATATACTGTATAGAGATCCCTGCTCTGAGTATCTGACATCACTGTGATGTCACCTGGGGTACTCCAAATCCAGACTCCTGGAAAATCCACTTGGAGGGTCCCCTTTATGTCATTATCTATCCTTGTCCTCGTATTCAGCCAATTTGGCATTCAGCTCCTCGATATCTGAGGCTGGGACCAGACGGCTTTCTAGCATCCACCGGGTAAGAACATCTAGCTAATTTCCCTCAACATCAAAAACAGCTCTCTCTGTTCTATGCCCTTTTTGTTCCTCAGATAACTTTTGGAGAAGGTAAAGAATTGGTGCAGTAGTAGATATTGGTTCAACCACAGATCGTCATTTGGGGTTGAGTTATGTTAATGTTGTTGTTTTTTCCTCAGAGATTTTGTCATTGATTAGGTGTACAGTAGGTGAGATAAGTACCGTAGAACTAGGAACTTTGCGAATAAATGGAAAATCGGTGCCTCCCATTCAAGTATCCATCTTCCTCCGCATCTTCTACTATTTCTTCACTTTTCTTACAGCCCAATGACATATAGAAGCTCTACAGTATGATACAGAACAGCAGCCTATTCTTCTGAAAATGAAGAACATATTCTTCATTTTCCCCTTTCAGTGCCAAGTCCTTGGACTTTTAAACCGCGGGCCCTGTCGCCAGGGTGCGTCTGTGGCGGCTGATACAGGCCTTGGGGCGAAAGGAGTCGACCATCTCTGGGCTAAATCTTGGAACTCCCCAGTGTCCTGATTTTTATTTGTGTCAGATGATTTATTTTAGACAATAACTTCAGGTTATACAGAACAGCAGCATATACTCCCTTCAGGATAGACTAATGGTACAGACAAGAAATATCGGGTTTCTCTTGAACTGAAAAGTATATGTGCATGTATGTTTTATAACATAATATGGTTATGCAATTGTGTCTGTCAATGTGTGTGTGTGTGTGTGTGTGTGTGTGTGTGTGTGTGTGTGTGTGTGTGTGTGTGTGTGTGCGTGCGTGCGTGCGTGCGTGCGTGCGTGCACGCGCGTGCGTGTGTTTGTGTGTGTTTGCGTGTGTTTGTGTAGTACCTACCTGCATGTATTTCTCAAACTTGGCCTTGTGTGTTCTGTGGCGCTTGAAACCCACTAAGCAGAGTCAACACAGGCCCTGCGGTCACACCTCGAAAGAGAGGGCTTGTGACTGTCTTCTGGGCCCGGAGACACAGCTGCCCAGGCTCAGACACCATTCACACACCGATGATCATCCACTGGAGGCTCATTGTGCCTATCATGTCTGTCTGTCTCTCTGTCTCTCTCTCTCTCTCTCTCTCTCTCTCTCTCTCTCTCTCTCTCTCTCTCTCTCTCTCTCTCTCCATCTCTCTCTCTCTCTCTCTCTCTCTCTCTCTCTCTCCTGGTCAGGTATTCCGTTCAGGCCTCAGTTTGTCACAGACGGATGCTTCAGAGCTGCCCGGTGTGCCTGAGCCTGCCACTGCTCAAGTGAATGTGTCAATGAGGTGAAGGGAACTTGGAACTTTGGATAAATAAGTATGTGTTCTGGGTGTGATTAAGTCGTCATGATGTTTGAGAGCCCTTTTTAAACCATTCTTGTAGTGAAATGGAGGGGGGGATGAAAATTGATATGAGAAGGCTATTACTTGCAGGGAAGGAGCATTATATTCATTATGATGAAATGCTAAACTAAACAGCATTCAGTAATGCATCTTCAATCAATACCTATAGTGCTTGAAGGGTGAATTGTGTGTGCAAGGACGTGGAGAGACACATTTTTTGTTATTTGTCTCATTGACAAATGGGTTCCATTCATTACAAGCGTACAACAACATAATGATTTATTTTTGAGTTTTGTTCTGTTCTTCAGAGGCTTCACTCTTCGCAGCTTTTATAGAAGCCTGAGTTATAGTTGTGTGCAGGAGTTGCTCACCGAAAATAGCACATCTAGATGCGTTTTGAGGTTGAAATCAGGCTTAATACTGCAACTTACTGAATTGTTCCTCAAACTCACACCAAGAGCCCATGACACCTCCTCCTGATGACTCATTAACCTTAAGAAATAGCTTTCCGTTACTGTAGTTGTGGTGGCCAGCTGCTTGTTCCGCTTAACTGATTTCATTACCAGTGTAATTGGATGGTTTTGACGACTCACTGGAGGAATTCAAAAGTAGGGCCAATGGGCCGGATTCATCAATCTGGTCGTAAAGATAGTGTAAATAAAGTGACTAAATCTGGCTTATATTTATTTCTTAACTTCAAAATCACAGACAAAAAAAAAAAAAAAAAAAAGCATTGCTGAATCTGACCCTAACTTGGGAATTGGCCTAAATGCCGGTAAGATAAAAATATGGGCGTAATTTGGTCATAAAGTGCTTGATGAATCGGGCCCATTGTTTGTATTATTACTAAAATTCAAGCAAGGGTAGCAGGTAAAGAGATCTTGATTGAGAACTGCAAAAGTAAAATAAAATAAAACACAAATAAAAAGGATAAAGAGAAGTCACCTAATTCTCACACATGTGCCATGTACATTTCCAGATAGTTGTTGGGCACGGAGTCACAATAACTGACTTAAGGTTATTCCCCAGTCTGCCCCATGGCTTCCTACCAGCTGGATGTGGCTGAAGTGACATGCCAACACCTTCTCAACTGGTCCCCCTGTACACAAAGGACCAGTGTCTCTGCACCGAGTGCTTCTCACCTTATCCCTAATGGAGATGCCAGTCATCTGCCATCTCATTCTTTCCGTCATGGCCCACATTTCATGACCATACTGTAGGTGAGAGTAGGAATGTAAATTGACCAGTAGAGTGAGAGCTTTGCCTTCTGGCTCAGATTTCTTTCACAAAACAGCTCCTGCTGCTGTGATTCTCTGGTTGTGTTCTCGCTCCGTCCTCCCCTCACTCGTGGACAAAACCGTGAGATACATGAACTCCTTCACTTGTGGTTCTCATTCCCTACATGGAGAGGGGTAATGCTACAACAATGCCTGTGAGATAAATGATCAAATATGGTACTTTGTAACTTTAACCCTACTGCGTTGCTGGGAGTCCAAGGGTCTATACGAGGCTCCCTCCTTTTTATTCTAAACAACTTATCATTGACATAAATATAATCTTTTGCCGAATGTTTTTGCCCCAGAATGGGGATTCTAGGGTTCAAGTGGTTAACATTAATTACACGTTACCTGTGCCCAGAGCTTTGTGAATGGATGTTTGCTGCAGCACCTTTAGGATACTGGCATGATTATTTATGCATGCTTGTGTATCCTCTCTTTTGGCACCTGTACACTCACTCAAAAGAAGTCCTTTTTACTCCACCTGATCAAGAGAACATTTTGCCTGGTCTGATTCATAACAAACATGCTGTAGTAGTAGCATCGCAACTGATGAACAAGCACAACCAGTAGGGATAATAAAGGAATTTGCATGTGTGACTTGAGGGAAATGATCAAAGCAGAGGGTTGTGCAGTGGTTCCTAGCTTAGCCTATGCCCAGGCCATGGCGAGACCACGCAGCTGGGTAGGTCTGCATCCAGGGCCTCCTCGGCCCTGGGGGAAAGGTAGGAACCATTGCAGCGAGTGTGTCATGATGTGTGCTTGCCCGCCTGATCTTGAATAGTTTTCATGAATTCAAACCCTACAAGCATTTTTTTATTGCCAATATTGTATGTCTCATGGACACACAAAAGTAGGTGTGGCCTATTTTATGGCCAAGGAGTAGTTTTTACTGATAACTAATGGTTGGAATGGATTCAGCAGCCCCAAAATACCCTAATTACACACCTATATGCTCATATTGGCCATTTTTTATTTTTCCCCCTTTAATCCCAGGCCCTCGAGGGAGTTGTGATTGAGAAAGTTCAGAGGTGATAGTAGATACCTTTATGAGCACATTTGTGAAGAAAGCTATTGATTTAGATTTAGTTCCCAGATTGGTCTAACTCTCGGCTAACTTTCCCTTACTAAATAACTGAACACTAGTATAGAGCCCAGAGGGACTCCTGTCAACCATATGGGGTTTAAGTGGTTAAACATGTCAGCAGCATGCACAGTGTAATGGAGCTGATCATCAACCGCACACGCACACTCGCACGCACACTTTCTCTCTCTCCCTCTCTCTTTCAGGCAATCAACAGGCATGCCGATATGAACCTACTGTATACCGCTGCTTCATAAAAATCATTTAATGAAAAATAATTGGCATTATCATTAAGATGATGTACACTACATCACCTTGATTATGGTGGTGAAAATACACTGGGCCTGTGGCAGAAAGAATTGATTAGTACAACATGTATTTCCCATTCTCCAAATGATATCCAAACATGTACCATAATGCGAGGTCAATACAAAATCCACAGTAGTTTAAATTGTATTACAGCAGTGAGGCTTTTACAGGAGAAGTCCATAGATCATAAAAGCTATAAAACATGTCCTGAGGCGGCAAAACATATTACACCATAACAACCCGTAAATTAGGAATGATAACCCACTTAATGGTTCACACTTTATTGAGTTTGAAGGGAGGGGTGCTTTCTGGGAAGCACTGTTTGTCTTGTTGTCGACAGAGCACATTGTTTATTAATGGATCAAAGAGAATCTAAAATATGTTAATGTCTTGTTTATCTTTTTGTGGCACAGGTCAATAATCTGGGCTGATGCAGTTTAGAGTTCAGGTGACTTTAGGATTTCATAAACATTTTTACATTTTTAAAAAGATTAATTTTATTGTCATTTTCAATTGTATGAATGAATTCAGATAGGTTTGGTAACATTTGATTGACCATTCACCATTCACACTGAGCACTTTGAACTCTTTGAAGTATAGTTTTACAAAAGTGGATGGCAGTGTTCACTGCATAGGCAGAATCAAAGTTCATGTGACCTGAAAATGTGAACAAAGACAGAATGAAGTCATTCATGGGGAAATGTTTTTGGAAATACAGTATATGGCTGAAGCTGAATATACTATGACAGTGATATTCAACTCTTTTAAAGAGGGGGTGCCATGATTTCCCCCCCTCTAAAACATGATTATCGGGTATTATGATTATACTAGGAGGAAGATTCTTTCCAAAAAAGTGTACAGAAAGAGTTAAAATTATGTTTTTATGTGGCCACACCCACCAGTTCATTGGTATGCGTGGTTGTCATGGTGGGTGGTGACCCAGCAGAAGTTAGCCACACCCACGTATGTTGGGTGAATGGTAATTAGGGAAGGGGTTGATTCTGTGATGTAATATGTATGTGTGTTTTTGGACCAGCACGTTTGACCCCACAAGGTGGCAGCCTACAGCTAAAACCCAAATAGAAAGGCAATACATAATTGCTCATAACAACCACACCATGGGGTCTAATGAAGTACTGTCAACCTCCTAGACACATGAAAACCAGAAAAAGTACAAAACTATGGCACCGCCTCTTTAATTGCATGGACCCCTATAGTTTGATTTGCATTATAGGCCACAAACCCCCATTTGATACCATCATTATCTCTGGGACCCCACTCTACACTGTAAAATCATCAGTGTTCATTCAACTCTTATTGTACAAATGGATCAAATGAAGGACCCATGAGGGTCCTTGAGGACACCCCTCAGTGACCCCTGGGGGTCTCCGGTCCCCACGTTCAGGACCAGTGGACTATGAGATGTAACCTATTTGATGCAAGCACAGTTTTGTCCATTTGAAGATCTGACAGTTGCATCTTTTTTACAGAAAGTACAATAACATTCTATGTCGCGTGGAATCCTCATACATGTCCAAAACTGTTACATTTCTTAAGTAAATAAGAGGTTTACGCCCAACAGCGACGGTATGTGTCCCTGTTCCCAGTGGCTGTATGGTGTTGAATTGTAGCTCATACACTTTGATCAAAATGGTGCTGAATTTGATGACAACAATTGTTTTTTTTCCTTTGAACACCATGGTCGCAGGTCCTTGAGTGATTGCCAAAAACAAAACAAAAATACTTCCACAGAGCAGATTGAGCTTTTCCCTCAAAGACTTCACCACAAATAATAAAGACTGATCTTTGTGATTATAGTTGGTCTCCTCTATAAAGTCCAAACCCTTGGCTGAATTATGTTTTAAATTCTCCTCAGCTATAGAGTGTTACACAGTGTTCGATTTGTTCCCATTCTGTCTTTGAAAACACCTATTTTCTACTTTATTTTCTTCCCAATGCATCCAATGTGTCCAGCAGATTAAATAAATAAATACAATCACATCACAGCAGTGTTGTGTAGATTGATTGAGAAATACTGCCATGTTCTCCACAGTTGGAAAGATGAAAATTGCTGATGATGCTATAGGCTATGGCAGCCTTTGGTTGAATTGGCATGTTTTTGTTTGGTCTATGAAGAATTGTCAGTCTGATATAAGAAATATATTCATTATTATATATTTTTAATTTGCTACATCAGTTAGTGCACATACATTTCCCCAGAACAGGCAATTTCTAAACACCCATTTTTTTTAACGTTAGGCATTCCCATTTTGGGTATCATTAAGGAGGTTATCATTATAAGTGAACATAAACATAATTAATTAATATGTTAATGTAACTATTCATTTATTAATTAATTGATAAAACATAAATCACAACACACTTACACATTATTATTATTTTAATAAAAAATAAAACGTTTCAAAAATAGTATGCTGATGGTTTTTATTTTATTTTTATTGTTCCGAAAAATATTGAGTGGCTGCTGCATATCAAGGTCTATCTATTATTATAGCTATGATTTTAGAAGCGCTTGATAAGTCATTAGTGCACCTCGATGAGGGAGGACAGAAGTGACACTGTGAATGTAATGGATGTAGTACCTGAACCACAACAACTTACGTCATCATTGCAGGACAGGTTAAACATTTCTGGCGCTTACTTTGAAGTGGGCGCTAAATGTGGCTAAATCTAAATGCCATGCTAAATGCCCATTGCCCAGTTATGCCCACTCAGCTAATAGTACGGAGGATTGAGACCAGATTTTGGGTGAATCGTTCACTTTTTCATACAAGCGTGAAAATTGGTACACTTGTACAGTTTGGGGCCCTGAACAATTTCAGATATGGAGCCATCGCAAAAACGCCCCCTGGTGGCCATGGCGGCCATTTTACTTTCCACCATTACCCGTTAATGTATTTTACATAATAACTCCAGAACCAAACATGATAATACAGAATAGGTGATGTCTACACCTATGTTTTGATGGTCAAGGATTCCATTGATATCATGTACAACATCACAACCTGTTCAGGTGAATAGTTAATGGTCAATTCCGTGATGTTGTGAGGTAGTCTGCTGGTTTTGTCTGAACATTTTTGACTTTTGCATAAAAGTATGAAACTTGGTACACTTGTACAGTTTGGGACCCTGAACATTGTCAGATATGGAGCCATTGTGAAAACTTCCCCTGGTGGCCATGGCAGCCATTTTAATAGCCACCATTACCAGATAATGTATTTTGCATCTTATCTCTTGAACCATACATGATAATACAGAATATGTGATGTCTACACCTATGTTTTGATGGTCAAGGATACCATTGATAATGTGTACAACATTATAAACTGTCCAGCTGAATTGTTAATGGTCAATTCAGTGATTTGTGTCTGTTACATACATGTTGAGTAGAGTTTTAGAAATGTAAACCCTTGCCCCTGATAATACAGTGAGAGCAGAACAATATTCAATATGACAAAAACAAATTAGCTTTAAATAATGTATCACAGGCAAAGGTTTATTTCAAAGATTTTATTTCAGAAATAGTTGTGGGCTCGCCTGTAAGGCGAGCACACTTTAGATATTGTCATTATTTCTATACTAAGCATATCAAGTATCAAAAAACTTCGGTTCCTTTCTACTCCTACATACTTAGTGAGAAAATGAAAATAAAAACATCAATGTGTTCAGTTTACAGTGGCGAAGTGTGCTATTATTTTTTATAGCAATCGGCCAAATGGTGGCGCTGTAGGAAGCCTTCGAAAGTGCGATCTTTGAACAGGTATAGCTCATGCTGTGTTATACATACAGCCATGAAACCTGTATACACTTATGCGTCTCCTCATGCCGAACAACTTTTACCCTCTAACTTTTGACCTCTGACCTTTAGGTCTCCCACAATTCGGAATTATATGAAAAACAGTAAAAATCTATCTCCTCCTGGGATTTTCGCGTCAAGTGCACGAAACTTTTTTCACATGAACTTTGGACCAATACGTCAGATTGATCAACCAGATTTTTTTTAAAGTGAAATATAATTTTTTAATAATTTAATCAATATTGCGGTTTTATGCAAATTATTCTTTGGCCTCTAAATCATACATGCAAAGTTACACGTTCATGGCATTTGGCAAAGATGTGGAGGGTTAGTCAAAGTATCACTGAAACCAATTTTATTCCAATCGGCCAAAGGGGGGCGCTATACGAAGCGTTTGAAAATTCAAACTTCAAACGGGCATAAGTCATGACTCGTTTTGTTTGAAGACATGCAACTTGTTACACGCGTGCTTTGACTCGAGCGGAAGACATCTGTGTCGTTGTTAAGTAAGCTCCGCCCTTCGATTTTCCGCCATATTGAGCAGTTTGTAAAACGCGTAAACCCGCTTTTATTCTGGAATTTTCGCTCCACGTGCACAAAACTTTTTTTACGTGAACTTTGGACCGATATCTAAAGATCTGTCAGATCGGATTTCTTTAAAATTGAAACATGCTTTTTTAAATAAATTCAATGAATATTGCAGTTTTATGCAAATTATTCTTCTGCCTCTAAATCATACATGCAAAGTAACATGTTCATGGCATTTGGCAAAGATGTAGAGTGTTAGTCCAAATATCACTAAAACCAATCTTACCCCAATTGGCCAAAGGGGGGCGCTATATCATTTTGAGCAGTTTGTGAAACGCTTAAACCCGTTAGGATTTTTTTTTGCAATTTGCATGAAACATTCTACACACAATCTAAGGACCTTTATCTAATATGCCTATGAAGTGCACACACACACAAAAAAAAGAAAAAATAATGAATATAGCTGCAAGCAGCGATAAAGTGGGCAAAGCCAAAAACACCTCAAATCATGAACACAGCCTGCAATGTGCGTGAAATCTTGCAAGCACATTCCCAATAGGTCAAGGAACAGATACCACCCTTGTTACATTGGCCTGTTATAGCGCCACCAGCGGGTCAACTTTTGCACAACACATTTTTGGAACAAAATGGACCAATCTTTGATGTCAGTAACGTCAAAGAGAGCACTGCCTGCGATCTTGACATTTTGTAGATTTATAGCCATTGTTTTCTGGCTTGAAGCGAGCCCACAATTGTTTCGAAGGAACAATATTTTCTAGTTTGTTTTGTTGTTGTTAGAACATATGGGTTTCATTGTCTTCAAATTGATTTCTGAAGCACATATATTTCATGTTTTTGCTAGTATTGATTGCATGTTTCATGCATGGTTTTTGTTTGACTGGTTGATTGATTGTTGACAATCTGGCTAACCATTGTCAAATAAAAGGGAAAAACAGAGCCCTTGCTGTTTTGTAATTCTGTTCTTGAGAGATTACGTTGTTGATGACAATGCATTTCTTCTTCCATCTTCACAGCCTCCTCCACATTGACACAATGCTGTGCACTACTTTTGCATTTTTTGCCTGGCAGCCTTTCTTGCAGCCACAACTCAAGAGCTCAAGGAGGGATAGGCTTGCCTGTGGAAGAATTGACCACAATGGTCTCCAATCAAGTGGGTTCGTCCAACCCCAGTCTGTTGGAGATGGCATAGCTGGTGCCACCTCAAATGCTTGTCCCCAACAGTGTTCTCCTTGGTACACTGCACCTGTGAGGTGCTGCACCAGTAGCCTGGCGGGGCCCGACGTCATACTGCGTTCACTCACTCATTCCTTCCACAGTATAACGTCTGGACTTCCAGGTATTGGCAGCGAGTATTATGATTATTTTCTGATCGGGGCCAATCAGTGACTGCTTCCGCACAACAAACGTAGCTGTCTTTCCTGACAACAAGTGAAAAGATTTCCCTGATTGGTCCATGTGTAGACGGTGACGTAGATGCATGCTGCAGCATTTTCAAAACAACAATGGCTGCCCTCGCGATGCAACAAGTGTAACAGTTAACGCTCTAACCATAAAACAAGCAATAAGTGCAGTTATTTCAGAGTTGGAATCAATTACAACAATTAAAAAGGAACACGGAGGATGCGCTAGTGGAGTTTATCGGCCGAAAAGACGTGTTTGTTTGCCGTTCTTCCGACTGGCTGAGAGATGTTTTGCTACGCTGATTGGTTAGAGGAGTCTGTCTGTCATGGCAAGTACTCCCGCCCACTTTTCAAGCTGCCAATAGGCCGAAGGCCAGACGTTATACTGGGGAAGGAATGAGTGAGTGAACGCAGTATGATGTCGGGCCCCGCCAGGCTACTGCACCAGTGCATCCTTAGTTGGGGTATAGGCTTCATCCCGCTTCCTTTTTTTGTGAATAACTCACTCTAGATGAGCGTGATTGATGTTGAGTTGGTTGCTGTTGCGATCGTAGGAGAGAATTGTGAAGCATTCCACAATGGAAATGCCATGTCAAAGGCATTCAAGGTTTCTTTCCCCTGGTTGCAAATGCAGATACTCTGTCACAGCCAGTGAAAGCATGGAACACAGGAATATTTGTATTTGTCAGGAGTGGACCACTGGGTTTTGGCAATGTCATGTCTGAAGTTTTTCACAGTCCCAAATTCCACACAGTAAGCTCGTCTTCATTAAAAAATGAAGAGGGATGGAGCAAATACCCCCAAATTAGGATGCATTGGTGCAGCACCTCAAAAGAGCAGTGTACCAAGAAGGACACTGTTGGGGACAAGCATTTGAGGTGCCTCTAGATATGCCATCTCCAACAGACTGGGGTTGGACAAACCCACTTGATTGGAGACCATTGTGGTAAATTCTTCATAGGCAAGCCTATCCCTCCTTCTGCAAGCCTATCCCTCCTTCAGCTCTTAAGTTGTGGCTGCAAGAAAGGCTGCCTGGGCATTGCAAATGCAAAACAAGGCCTCCTAATAGTGCACAGCATTGTGTCAATGATGTGGAGGAGGCTGGTAAGGAGACAGTGAAGATTGAAGAATACATTAATCGTCATCATCATCAATCAATCAATCAATCAATCAATCAATCAGTCAGTCAGTCAAACAAACAAAAACCATGCATGAAACATGAAATCAATACTAGTGTAAGGGGATTTATCTGTGTTATAGTTTTTCTGTAATAATGGGAATGTTTTGGGGCTTATCTCAATCTAACTGATAATAAATATTTCAGATTGGGGATATACTCTTTAAGAGGGGACACCAGTTCTAGAGTATGAGTTGACTTGTTGGCTGTGATGGAGGGAAAAGTTCTAAACAAAGAGAGTTGAATGAAATGCCTTTCTCCATTACTCATTTCTACCACGTCTGAACCTACAAGTTAAGCAAGTATCCTTCAGTATTACACTAGCAAAAACATGAAATATATGTGCTTAAGAAATACATTTGAACAAGAAAATGAAACCAAATGTATGCAACAAATGCAAAATGTTGTGATTTCCTTCTCATATCACTGAATTGACCATTAACTATTCAGCTGGACAGTTTATAATGTTGTACAAATTATGAATGGAATCCTTGACCATCAAAACATAGGTGTAGAAATCACAAATTCTGTATTATCAAGTATGGTTCAGAAGGTAAGACGCAAAATACATTATCTGGTAATGGCAGATATTAAAATGGCCGCCATGGCCACCAGGGGGTGTTTTTTGTGATGGCTCCATATCTGACAATGTTCAGGGTCCCAAACTGTACAAGTGTACCAAGTTTCATACTTTTATGAAAACGTGAAAAATGTTCATACAAAACCAGCAGACTACCTCACAACATCACCAAATTGACCATTAACTATTCACCTGAACAGTTTATGATGATGTACATGATATCAATGGAATCCTTTACCATCAAAACATAGGTGTAGACATCACCTATTCTGTATAATCATGTTTTGTTCAGGAGTTAAGAAGTAAAATACATTAATTGGTAATGGTGGAAGTAAAATGGCTGCCCTGGCCACCAGGGGGCGTTTTTGCGATGGCTCCATATCTGACAATGTTCAGGGCCCCAAACTGTACAAGTGTACCAAGTTTCATACTTTTATGAAAAGGTGAAAAGAATTCGGACAAACATTCGGACAAAACCATTGGACTTACACACATCACCAAATTGTCCATTAACTATTCTTCTGAACAGTTTATGATGTTGTACATGGTATTATTGTAATCATTGGCCATCAAAACATAGGTGTAGACATCATCTATTCTGTATTATCACGCTTGGTTCAGGAGTTATGATGCAAAATACATTAATTGGTAATGGCGGAAAGTAAAATGGCTGCCCTGGCCACCAGGGGGCGTTTTTGCGATGGCTCCATATCTGACAATGTTCAGGGCCCCAAACTGTACAAGTGTACCAAGTTTCATACTTTTATGAAAAGGTGAAAAGAATTCGGACAAACATTCGGACAAAACCATTGGACTTACACACAACATCACCAAATTGTCCATTAACTATTCTTCTGAACAGTTTATGATGTTGTACATGGTATTATTGTAATCATTGGCCATCAAAACATAGGTGTAGACATCATCTATTCTGTATTATCACGCTTGGTTCAGGAGTTATGATGCAAAATACATTAATTGGTAATGGCGGAAAGTAAAATGGCTGCCCTGGCCACCAGGGGGCGTTTTTGCGATGGCTCCATATCTGACAATGTTCAGGGCCCCAAACTGTACAAGTGTACCAAGTTTCATACTTTTATGAAAAGGTGAAAAGAATTCGGACAAACATTCGGACAAAACCATTGGACTTACACACAACATCACCAAATTGTCCATTAACTATTCTTCTGAACAGTTTATGATGTTGTACATGGTATTATTGTAATCATTGGCCATCAAAACATAGGTGTAGACATCATCTATTCTGTATTATCACGTTTGGTTCAGGAGTTATGATGCAAAATACATTAATTGGTAATGGCGGAAAGTAAAATGGCTGCCATGGCCACCAGGGGGCGTTTTTGCGATGGCTCCATATCTGAAAATGTTCAGGGCCCCAAACTGTACAAGTGTACCAATTTTCACGCTTGTATGAAAAACTGAACGATTTTCGTCTCAATCCTACGGACTATAAGGCATATCACACCTGTGCAAAGAAAGCAACCCTCCAGCCTCCACTTGTTGGCTGATAACTCATTTGATAACCGCCTAGCTACAGTAGCTTGCCAAATGCCTGAGTTATTTTATTTTTGCTTCATTTTGGCAGGTTGAGTTCGGTAGGCCGCCTATGTTGCGTGTGAAAACAAGCCTAAATAAGACATATGGGCCTACTGTTACAGATATGACAAACCATGACAAAGTGAACACCCAACACTAGCCTATTGATGTGGTCGTGGAGTGGAGGCTTTTCTACAAGATTTGGGGGACGCAGAATGAACTTCAGTCTCAAATGAATGCCACGCCGTTCGCCTCCTGTTACCCCTTCAAATAGGTAGGACTCTTTCATTTTATTTACTCGTCTGGCTTTTTGGTTATCTCTAGGTCTACCCTCTTGGTTTGGTGTTGCTATTGTTACAAACGTTTGTTATGATTCTGAATGAGGGAACAGGTTTCACTGTTGGCAATGTTATAGCTGGCTGTTGTTTTCCAGACCTGTTGGCTGGAGATTTATGGCGGTTTTACTTGTCTCAGTAACGTTAGAACAAAAACTAAAAAAAACATGCATCTCTCTCTCTCTCTCTCTCTCTCTCTCTCTCTCACACACTCACACACACACACACACTCTCGACAGCGTAGTGCGTACATTGCTCGCGCGGGAGTTCTGCTTTGATGTTGGCATAACAAAAACACAGTTTAAAAGGCATCATTAATGTGTAAATGTGCGCCAGAAGGTTACTTTTCTCTCTCTTGTACCAGGCCTGTGTCCTGCTGTCAAAATATGTTGGACACACGCTCGTTACTTGCGGGAGACAAACAGCCTTGTTGTGCCTTGTTAAAGTGGTCAAATCAAGCTAGATTTGAAGGGACATTCAGTGAACACCGCAGACAGACATGACTCCTCCTCAGGGGTATAGTCCGGGAAAAAAACGGTGATTTTTGGCTGAACGTGGTTTCGTCGGTAAAAGTTTTTTTCTCAACTGATTCTTGTAGCTTGGGGTCACCTCTTAAGGATTCAAGAGGATGACCAGTGATATCCATTGAGCATTTTTTATTATTAACCCCTTAATGCCTGAAACATGGGCTCCCATTGACTTTCTCTACAGGAGGAAAATACCCGGAAAAAGATTATTTTTCGGGGTATTTAAGGAGGATCTGAGGGGTCTAACTAGGGGTTTGTCATGATGCTGAATCCATTGCAGGCATTTGTTTTGCACAAAAAAACATTCCGTGGGCTAGAAATAGCCTCAGAAAACAATACACGTATGGGTGAGTATTCATGTTAGTCGGAGGCCTTAGGGTTTTTTTTCTCATGCTAATCAGTCTAAAAGTGCAAAAGTTTGCACAGATGTAGCTCAGGGCTTGCTCTAATGATTTAGCTAGGGCGCCCGAGTCTGCGACATTTGGGGTCGCCACAGCGGCCAAATCAAGTTGGGCTCCCATCGACTTTAGTGATGGAAAGTGATGAGTCATCACTTTTCAGAGTTTTGTGGGTGTTGTGGTGACCCCGAAGGTCGCCGACCTAGCTAAATCATTAGAGCATGCCCTGAGCTACATCTGTGCAAAATTTTGCACTTTTAGACTGATTAGCACGAGAAAAAAAACCCTAAGGCCTCCGACTAACATGAATACTCACCCATACGTGTATTGTTTTCTGAGGCTATTTCTAGCCCACGGAATGTTTTTTGTGCAAAACAAATGCCTGCAATGGATTCAGCATCATGACAAACCCCTAGTTAGACCCCTCAGATCCTCCTTAAATACCCCGAAAAATAATCTTTTTCTGGGTATTTTCCTCCTGTATAGAAAGTCAATGGGAGCCCATGTTTCAGGCATTAAGGGGTTAATAATAAAAAATGCTCAATGGATATCACTGGTCATCCTCTTGAATCCTTAAGAGGTGACCCCAAGCTACAAGAATCAGTTGAGAAAAAAACTTTTACAGGCGAATCCACGTTCACCCCCATTTTTCCCGGACTAGTACAACCATTTAGCCTATTCAGATCCCTTGCAGAAGAAAGAGAGAGCCAGGCCAGGCAGAAGGTCCCCTAAAAAGTCCTCTGTCACTTATAATCACTGAAGGCTTGTGCAGGCACGCAGGGAGGAGATGTGTGAGATTTTATGCACACCGTGGTGCTGAAATGAGGAAATTACAGTGTCATTATTTTCTTCTGTTTGCATGGCCCTACACCCCACCCCACCCCTAATCCCAAACAACATGCTGCTCCCCACCCTCAGGAAAAGGAGGCTATAACTAGGACTGGTGGATGGATATAGTTTACTTCTCTTTATGACTACTGAGGTGTGTGTGTGTGTGTGTGTGTGTGTGTGTGTGTGTGTGTGTGTGTGTGTGTGTGTGTGTGTGGGGGGGGGGGGGGGGGGGGGGGGGATTATTTCTACATTTATTAGAAAGAATCAATTGTTTTAGTTTTTTTGAGGGGACACAATGTGTCACAATGAATGTGTTGTGATGAAATGGGACTTAAGTGGTTAAATACAGTGTTACTATTTTGGGCATTTTATGGGCAAAATATTTCTTTGAAGAACCAGTTTCGCTTCCAGTTGGCACCTTTTATTTTTCTGTGTACAGTACGTCTCTGTATTCGCTGCACTCAGTAGTCCCCTCGAGGGAATGCCAAGCCCTTGATCCAACAGGAGAAACATCTTACCTGTTACATGCTTGGAATTTGCCGTGCTGATTTCACAAAAGTGGATTTGGACTCGTTAAATGAGATCTATGGGTTATGCTCCAGTGAAGACCGCAGTAATTGCCTCCGCACTCACGCTGATCCGCGTTGCTGTGCTCGAGACTGCTGGCAGGCGGCGGCGTCCCCTCCCACCTGCACCTGAAGGAATTTGAGATCTTCATTAAAATGAGGAGAGGGCACCTTTTTTCTTACATCACTGCCACCCCTCACCCCCCCATCTCTGGCAATGGGGTTTGTGTGAATACATCCATTAAATTGGATTCCTGGGCCTGCAGGGAATGGCAGGCGGATAGAGGTGTTCGAACCTGGAAGACAGGATGATATGCATTTTGCATTTGGGGGAGGACGGGGAAACGGTCCCCGTCGTAATAACATGGCTATTTGGTCTGCTCAGTGCTTAAGCCCCAATTTCCACAGTCTGAGCCACTGATGTGTTTCAGACAAAGTCAATTTGGGGGTGGCTGATCACAATGGAAAAGGGTCGTCAGGCCAGCTCAATTTGGACTTGCAAAATTTCCCTGGAGTGGGACATTTTAGCTTACAAACTTATTTACAAACTTACTTGGTCGTACTGTGACATATTTAGCAGGCTATTTATCATCTCCTCTGTGCTGTACTGTAGCCCTTGTGTTATGCCAAGGTTTTAATTGATCCCAGTAAAAATCAATGCATTGACATAATTAGCAGAGCTGTTACCCACTGTCTGACTCTGGCTTGATTTACACTTGATTTTAGACTTTCTTCAGTCTTGTACCCCGAAAATAGGCGATGTGAGCTTGCCTTGGGGGGGGGGGGGGGGGGGGCGGCTGTTTGGTGCTGCCGAGATTCTGAGAGTGCTGAGACTCCCCGAACCGAACCAAAATAAATTCGGCTCAAAAAAGTGGAGTATGCATCAGCCCTAACTCTAACCCGAATATGATTATTTTGGGGGGGGGGGGTCACAGAACTGAAAAGGTTGATAACCCCTAACATATTGTAGAGTATAAATCAGGCATACGTTTATGATTGACACCAGGAACCTGGAATGTGAGTGAAAGCCATGGCAACTCATCACAGGGTTAAATACATCCAGGAGAGATTCATTTACCCAGGCAGTGCTTCACAGATCAGTGTCGTGCGGCTTTCAATCACTGCATGCGTTTTGTGTGCGATTCATGGGAGTCCGATTCCAGCCATATTATTCATCTCATGCTTCTCTGGACATGAGCAGATGAGGTCCCTACAGTCCATTAGCTTCCAATTAAAATGGGTCGTAAAATGGCTTGAACGCTCATTCTGTTTTGGCGACGGGCCAGGAAATCTCTTGTTCTGTTTGGAAAGAGATTGGACTTGTCCACTGCTTTGAGACCAGAACTGGCCTAACGTTGTTGCAGGGGAAGAGGAAATAATGCAAAGTGACATAACGTTGGAAAATCCATCTGTTTCATGAAGTTGATGCTCTCCCGGCACATGAAAAATGTATGGTAAAGTAAAGTAGTCTATGCTGTCATGTATTCAATATTATAGCAATGCACAGTCACTTGTCTTCTGACAAGAGAGGGTCAAACACAGTACCATCCTAGATAACACAGAAAGAATGAGGCATTGTGCATAGCATAGCCTCCTTTGTACAATTGTATTCCATTAAAATGCAGCAGGCGTCCTGCAATAACATCTCTTGTTTGCATTTATGTCAAGCTTTCGCTTTTCATTTCAGTCTCCCCACAAGACAAAACCATCACTGTCTCCCCGCCAAGCCGGGTGGCTTACAGAGGGCGGTGTAAGTCATGGGTTGAAGCCGTCCGGAGGCTGTGGGGAGAAATAGCATTTCTACAACATATACGGTTACACATTTTGCATTTTTAATTTGATTTGATTTTGATTTATTTAGTACAGTATAAAAAACGATGTAAAAGGGCATTTACAAGGCCTCTACCTTTGTATAAAACATGACAAAATATAAATATACAGAATTTGCATTCCATAGAGGTCCATAAACATTCAATTCCAGTGCAGAGAATCAGGGATGATTGGATGTTGTGTTCATTATATATGGCATTTTATGTAAGAAATTGGATGCCAATTACAGGCAAGTATGGCTGGAAAAAGCAGTTTGACGCTCATTGCCACATGACTCCCAAGATTAAGGGTACCTTATTGTTGAATGTGTTGAAGAATGTTGAAGCTTGTTTATAATAAATAATCTTTCTGCATCAAACAGTAACATAAAGGCATTTAATCCAAAGCCACTTACAATAAACAAGGTAATAAATCAATACATCAACATCAATATATCAAATGCATAGAAATAGTAGGCTAATCTAAGAAAAACATAGGTAAACAAGCACCTATTCAGTAATGCAGTAAGCTGAGATGACAGTTGTCATCGGCATGATAGTATAAATTGTGTGCAGAGATGGGATTTAGTGTACAGGGTGAAAAAGAGAGGGCCAAGTTCAGATCCCTGGGGGACTCCGGTTAGGAGGGTGCGGGATGAGAAAGCAAACCTTCCAAGGCACCTGGTAGGTCTGGTCAGTTAGAACCACTTTAGTGCAGTCCCAGAGGTGCCTATGCCAGCAAGGGTGTCCAGGAGCAGCTGGTGGTTCACTGTGTTGAACATTTGTTGCATTTGTGGTATCACTATTCTGCCCTACAAAGTGCAATTACTACAAACAGAATGTTGACTGAAAAATGTCTTTAAAAGTGATTCAACTTGTCAGCCAAATTAGATATCGGCGTATACTGTAAGTGACATTACACTGATTGTATATCGGTTTTTGAGGTAATTGTTTATCCCCCCCAAATCATGAAGGCTATTTTGACATTTGGGATACACAAATAAGTCGGTGTGTTCAAAAATGTAGTTTCTGTACTTTGGCTTCGTGGGGCAGTAAGTGAAATCTCATTATCTGTATTTTGTAGAAGGCCCTCAATATGCGATTCAAATTTGTGGTCGATCGTGATTATTGTTCATGATTGTTTTCCTTTTTTGACTAGGCTCCTCCCACAAATCCATGTATCGCCATTTGGTATGGAAATTGGTATGATGTTTATCACATGCCTCCTGAGATAATGTGTAGTGATTTGTTAGCAAATCTTGCAAAAAATGAGTTTTTAAGAAAATGGTAAATTTCACGGAAATGTGTGTGGTGAGTTGCGTCATTGTCTAAGGAATCCATTGAAAAATACATTTCGATTGTACAACCTAGTTCAAGAGTTAAAGGCTGAACGCAAAGCGGGCTTGAATGTGTCAATTGTCTACCTTGGCCTACTGGCAGCATATACACAAAAGGATCAGTCCAGCGGAAACACAAACAGGATTTTGGCCTGGCGGAGATAACTACAGTCTCACAGTCTCTTCCTGCAAGACAGTAATGGTCAGTTTTTTATGGATTGACTCTGACGCCAAGCACACACAATGATGTCCCACTATTGATTTTATACATCATCATGCAGTCTCTGACCTTCCTCTGGCCATTGCAAAGCCTCAAGCCTGCTTTGGCTCTGTGTGACAAACAACAGAGAGGTTAGCCTCTCTGTAATCTGTTATGTGCCCCTCACAACTGATTCAGTGTGGCACTCACGGGACCTGGAGAGGTCATAGGATGGCCGACCAAATCTTTTATATATGAGATAGAGGGCGTCACTGTAATCTACAGCATGACACACAGTGAGAACATGGAATTCAATCTTCTCTCCTTCGTAGTGATTCAGTAGCGTGAACGGCAAGACAACCTGACACGCAAATTGATTGATTGTTTGCATATCTACAAGCTATGAGCTTGTAGATCTTCTATTTTCAGAGTGTAACACCGACCGAAGTGCAACCAAACATAAAATGACTCTTCTTTTAGTTCCACTGGATCTTCTCCACTTGTCCCTCCCTAACATTTTAGTCTAGGTTTTATTTGTTGAGTAATTGTCACTATATTTAGTCTTAGTTTTAGTCATCATAGCCTAGTTTTTATTTCGTTTTCGTCAGTGAAAAAAGGTAGTCGACAAACATTTTTCGTCATAGTTTTAGTCAACGAAATCAGGCCTATGTAACCTGGGTAAACCAGAAGACGATGTTCCTCAGGGTTTGTTTGAAATATAATGACTTGTCTCCTGCACCTGTGTTCATGGTTCCACCAGCAGTAACAAATGCTAGAAATCATGGCTCAGTTAAATGGAACCAAGCTGTCTCCTCCTCTCCGCAGTGCCCCGAGACCTGCTTAATCCAGTTTGGTTTGATAATGGCTGAGAAATACCCGCAAAGAAGCAGAGTCTGAAGATTGGGAGATAATTTGATAAAGGTGACACTAATACGCAGGCATTACTTTATCGTGATTTATGGAGGACTGTTGTGGAGGGTGGGGGTATGGGTGCGGTTTGGCTTATAATGAGAACCAAAACATGACAATTACAATTTATACTCTGTCGTACAATGGACTCATGGCCAAAATATCCGATCTACAAGCTCACAAACATCACGATACGACGCCACGTGAGCTTATTTTCCGCACATCACTCCTTTCATAAAATCAAGCTTGCTGCTCCCTGTGGCGGAGAATGAGATGGACAGAAATTGCTGCTGTTCCCCATAATGCTAACTAATGCTAACTGGGCAACCCTAACTGGAGATGTTCAGTGCTTTACTCTCACCGAAGGCCTACTCTCATGAGCGTTTGGCACACAGACCAAACCAAAAAAGTGCAGTGTTTTTCAAACCTTAGAAAGGATAATGGGGGAAGAAAGATAACAAGGTTTTGACTATTTTCCTTTTGATTGTTTCTTTTATTTTGTAACCTGTGGGTGAGAGTTTCTACACTTGATTTTGTTCATGTTATATTTATGGAACAATTTACTACAGTATGTGTTCTGTTCTTTTAACTTTTTGTTTTGCCTTGAGGAGATAAAGCCTGGAGAATATATACAGCTACTACCTATTTATCATTACATTCTAACTAGTCTCAGCATCATTTGCGCAAGGTGTGACTTTGCCCCTATTCACTTCTTTGCATTGACTTACATTGTCTAGCATACTTGCATCCTTGCATTGATTTTCATTGTCTATTTGTGTCTTTGCATTCTTGCATTGTCTTTTCATGGCTTTGCATTGACTAGTTTTTATACAGTATTATTGCACTGTGCAAAACACACAATTATATAGTCCCGTTAACACTAAAAGTATCTAACCATTGTCTCAGATACAGCATACAGTAATTTCTTATAATATAGAAATGATTTATGTTGACACCTTCCACTTAAACCTTAATTATATACTTGGTTGACTGAGGTCATGTGGTACAAGCTCACAACACGTTGCAGTGGTTCTCAACAAGTTTTCCAGGGACCACCAGGTGATCCCCAGCTAAATGATGGAGAGTTGGTGACCAAATGGATCTTAATAGATCTTAAACTCTTGAGAGCGTAAAATGAAACCAAATGGACCCGTAACTCAAGAGTTAAATTATTGCTAAAAATCTGCATTACTTAATTTACATTGTTATTTTGATCAGCGTTTTCCTGTTATCTTTTCTATTGGTACCAACGTCAATACAGCATGGAATTGTGGACAAAATCGTATCCAACGATAACATATATTCTAGGTTTTGGCCCTGAGAGGCTAAATCCCATCAAACGGTTGTCCGTGGCTCAAATGCTGAATAGATAATGCACCTTGATATGAAAAGGCATTATAGTATAGGATATATACTGTAGCTACATGTTTTACGTATTTCATTTAGTATTTTACATCACAGGCTTGTAGGCAAGGACAAATGGGCATCATAGTTGCTGTATAACAGCAGTGACTACTATGATCAAACATAACATGTACGTATGTGCTCCTATCTACTGCCACAGAGTGAATGAGTCATGGTCTTTAATTTTATCCTTAGCAGCTGAGTATCAGTGGCCTTCGTCACTGTAGGCAGCTTTCAGTAGCAGCCTTTAGACAGGGGAACTGTGGCCACCTCTTGTCGCTAGGGTGGAGTAGGGTGGAGTAACAAGGCAGTATACAAGTGGCTTTAGAGTCCTGCTTACAAATAGAACCCAGATGGGTATAGAATTTTCGGAATTCACTAGTGATCTGTCCACAGAAAAATACCTGATGTAAGGGATTTTACTCATGCCTCTGGAGACCTTCAGTTTCCATGAACATCCTGCATACTCAATGTCCAATAATGAAGCAGTGCATTAAACCAGTAATGGAGGATACCCATGAGAAGTTACGCACAGTGCTTCAAAAGAAAGGTCAGACATAGATGACATTAATCCCTGCAAGGGAATGGATCTCTCAAGGGTCAGACACAAACACGTGTTATGTTCTGCGGGCTTTAATTAAAGATGCCTGACTCTGTGTTTGTCATTAGTGGTGATTTCTCAAAGGAGACAATGGTGTAGTTCGCATTAATTCATCATCCAATAGATAATCCTCAGGTGCATGCCATCATCTCCTGCCGAGCTCACAGCCAATAAAGACCATCTGCTATTTCTATCCAAACTTCATTGAAATGACAGTCTTCTAATGAAATGATATAAAAAGCCCTGCAAGCCAATGACATAGTCTATTATTATAGCCCCTTGGAGCATGAAACAAAACAAGCGTGCATACGCTGAAGCCCACTGCGCAGTGGTGTGGCCAATTCAGCCTCATGGCATGCACTGTACCTATTATTGCCGATTTGCAAAGCAGCCTTTGCGGTTCGTCCATGAGTGTCCTGAATTTGGCATTGAATGCCCATGGCTTGCTGGCAGGTGCAGTTAAGAAGTGGGATAAAGGAGCAGGGGAGACTAAAGAAGATTTAGGGCTGGGAGGTTTCCAGGTACTGCTGCACGCTGTTAGGGGTTTAATGAACGTTAAAGCAGAAAGTTTTGTCAAACAAAGCCAGTAGATCAAGATTCACCCTCTGGGGAATGATGACTTCAATGATTTTTTTTCCCTTCTCCTTTTTTTCTCCACAATGTCTGATTGGAATTACAATGAGCTCTCTTGGGCTGTCAGTTCTTTATTCACTCAGGGTCTGGTTGACTTCTTTTGTTCTTCCTTTATTTCCTGTCTCCTTTTCTCCAGTATGTACACCTAACTCATATTGCACACTCTTAGTAGACTCACAAGTCTATTAATCGCTTCCATTAACTAGAGACTGGTGACAATATCCCATCCTTTGTTGCTAAAACTGGGTCAAAACAATTACAGTTTTGAGTAAAAACTAAATAAATAAACGATACAAAAGCAGTAGGCGTATGTTTGTTAGCGCCCATTCTCACCATTGTTTTAGCAACTACAGTACATGCATTTAGATGTCACCAGGTATTGGTAGGCGGTGACTTTAGTGCCATATGTCATGTTTTTATGGAGGCCAAATGTATTGAATCCATCCATGTCTGAATTTTGATCCATACCATAAAATAAAAATCACACCCGTGTGAAGTGGAGCTCTGTGTGTGTGTGTGTGTGTGTGTGTGTGTGTGTGTGTGTGTGTGTGTGTGTGTGTGTGTGTGTGTGTGTGTGTGGATCATGTGTACCGATTTTTGTGACATTTGAAGAAAATATGTAGGAAAAGGAGCAAAAAGTGTGTTTTGGAGAAAATTCAAGATGGCGGAAAATCTATCATGGCGCAAATGGGCGTGGCCTATATGGGGAGATGCGTCATGACCCAAGGAATCCAGGGAAAAAATATTTTTAATTTTCCGACCTACGGTTCAAGAGTTACAGGCCAAAACGTAAAGTGGGGTGTTATGGCGCCACCATGCGGCCAAATGACACAATTATTTTTTATTTAATCCTTGAAATCATTATGAACCTCCTCTCCAAGTCTTGAAACTCTAGCCCCTATGGTTTGCGAGAGACAAATAATTGAATGTGAGTTTTTGCGATTCCCATTATAAGTCAATGGGGAAAATTAATTCACTAATAAATTAATATCAATTAAACTATTGAACCTTTCTCTTAGCAAGTTACTAGCCCACGATTCCCGAGTAAGCCGGTCGATTTGACATATGGCGCGAGTGTGTGGTGGCAAAACTGTGGGACTAGTAGCGTGCCGAAGTTTAGGAAGTTCAGGCTACATACAGACACACACACAGACCCACACGGCCACGTATAGGGAGCCTGTGCTTCACACAGCTCCAAAAAGTATTCAGCTCCTGAATTATGTCCACAAATCTGTATTTCCAGACAGAAACCATTCATCAAAGAAAGAACATTAAACTCACTGCACTTCACGGCAGTGGACACCCGATATGGTCTGGAAAGAGGGAATAGATAGAATATAAATTTGCGGGAATGATGGCAACAAATCACTATTAGTTAAGAAATAAGCTGCCACGGCATCAGACATTGGTTGACATGTAAACAGAGGATAAACCCTATGCTCCTTGACCCCCTCTGGTGCTGCAGCTGATGCTATCAAGCAGCCCCATCCTCCCCCTCCCCCCAAATGGCACGGCTCACAGTATCCAGCCAGCCACTTGGAAGTGATGAGGTCCCTGTAACGTCCTGGCAACTGTCGCAACCGATAAATTCTCCCCAGTGAGAGTCGGGTCCTGGGATGCGCTAATTGCTTTATTGATTCAGAGTTTTGCTCCGCGACAGCACCTGATAAACACATCAGGGGGACAGGGGAGAAAGCACATGGGTCCTCATCGCTTTCCCTACCTGCCTCCTCATCATTTTTAATGTCTGGGTAACTCAGCTTCAGGGTGGTGACTATAGCCACTCGCTTTTTTCCCCCTCCTTCCTTTTTACTATCCCACACATCACCACGGTTATAAATTTCCACACAGCTAGAGGAACATGTGGAGAATCGTTGTCAGATCATCTGTCAGTGTGTTGTTTCTGCAGGTGATGCTGGAGGAGGCGTGAGATAATGGCAAAGCAGCCGTAAACAAGCGAGAGGGACGTTTGTCTTACATGGCTCGCCGTTTCGCAAATTCACTTAACATGGTAACAAAAGAACAGAGATCCAGCGCAGATTTAATTAAAAACAGGGCTCTGGCATTACGTCCGTCTTTGTTTGGTCATGCATCACTGGATGCTTTAAAGGCAAGGTAGAGCAACCAAAGCAGTCCGCGAAGCAGAACCACTGACTTCATTATGAAAAGACTAAACAAAAACAAAGGAGATTAGATACACCTTTGTCTGTCTCCTCTGACAACAATCAAATATCTAATGGGGCCATGATAAAAAAAGCCACACAAGTGTGAGCTGCGGTCCACTGACTGCACCGATGGAAATCTTGTTTTTCACTCTCCCTCATCAATATTAATAGCCACCAAACTTTGGCTGCAGTTTACTGAATACACGGCCAAACCACAGGCT